>NW_024573333.1:0-2747 GCF_018153835.1 Drosophila eugracilis | reverse complement strand
GTTCGATTCCCCTTTGGTAAATTTCTAACAAACTGCATTCATAGCTGAAATTCGAATTTTGATCCATTTCTCGAAAATGAACAATAATGCCCGTTGATCAAATATGCCAACCTAGATTTTCCCATTTTTCGTTCTAAGTTGCAGTGTAGTATTGCTTTATAACTAAACCCAATAGTTACTCGGATCTGGGATGGCATATCGTTCGATTCCTTGTTAAATATCCTAACAAAACTGCATTCACAGCTAAAATTGCGAATTTTGATCCATTTCTCGCAAAAATGGACAATATTACCGGTATCAAATATGCAAACTTAAAAAATTTTCCCATATTCCCCTAATTTAGGGTGGCCGTATTCTATCTCTAACTACAGCCAATAGTTACTCGAATCTGGAATGGCCGCTATCTCGTTCGATTCCTTGTTAAATTTCTAACAAAACTGCATTAACAGCTAAAATTGCGGTTTGATCCATTTCTCGCGAAAATGGACAATATTACCGATTATCAAATATGCCCAAGGCCTTAAATTTTCCCATTTTTTTCCCTAATTTAAGTTGCAGTATTATTGCTATAACTAAGCCAATAGTTACTCGAATCTGGAATGGCATATCTCGTTCGATTCCTTGTTAAATTTCTAACAAAACTGCATTCACAGCTAAAATTGCGATTTTTGATCATTTCTCATGATTTATTTCTCGCAAAAATGGATAATATTACCGTTATCAAATATGCCAACTTAAATTTTCCCATTTTCCTAATTTAAGTTGCAGTATTATTGCTATAACTAAGCCAATAGTTACTCGAATCTGGAATGGCATATCTCGTTCGATTCCTTGATTAATTTCTAACAAAACTGCATTCACAGCTAAAATTGCGAATTTTGATCCATTTCTCGCGAAAATGGACAATATTACCGTTATCAAATATACCAACATAAATTTCCCATTTTCCTAATTTTAGTGGCAGTATTATGGCTATAACTAAGCCAATAGTTACTCGAACCTGGAATAGCATACCAAGTTCGATTCCTTGTTAAATTTCTAAAAAAACTGCAGTCACAGCTAAAATAGCGAATTTTGATCCATTTCTCGCAAAAATGGACAATATTACCGTTATCAAATATGTTGACAACTTAGTTTTCCCATTTTTTCTAATTTAAGTTGCAGTATTAATTGTAATAACCAAGCCAATAGTTACTCGAACCTGGAATAGCATACCAAGTTCGATTCCTTGTTAAATTTCTAAAAAAAACTGCAGTCACAGCTAAAATAGCGAATTTTGATCCATTTCTCGCGAAAATGGACAATATTACCGTTATCAAATATGCCAACTTAAATTTTCCCATTTTTCCTAATTTAAGTTGCAGTATTATTGCTATAACTAAGCCAATAGTTACTCGAATCTGGAATGGCATACCTCGTTCGATTCCTTGTTAAATTTCTAACAAATCTGGCTAAAATTCGCAATTTGCAGTCCATTCCCCACGAAGGGAAATGGACAATATTACCCCGTTATTAAATATGCCAACTTAAATTTTCTCCAATTTTCCTAATTTATGTTGCAGTATTGTTGCTATAATAAGCCATAGCTACTCGAATCTGGAAGGCATATCTCGTTCGATTCCTTGTTAAATTTCTAACAAAACTGCATTCACAGCTAAAATTGCAGTTTTGATCCATTTCTCGAAGAAATGGACAAATATACCGTTATCAAATGTGCCAACTTAAATTTTCCCATTTTTTCTAATTTAAGTTGCAGTATTATTGCTATAATAAGCCAATGAGTTACTCGAGATCTGGAATGGCATAGTTCGTTCGATTCCTTGTTAAATTTCTAACAAAACTGCATTCACAGCTAAGGTGCAATTTTGATCCATTTCTCGCGAAAATGGACAATATTACCGTTATCAAATATGCCAACCCCCTAAATTTACCCAATTTTCCCTGGTTAAGGTTGCAGTATTATTATTGCTATATGCTATTGTTACTCCGAACTGGAAAGCATATCTCGTTCGATTCCTTGTTAAATTTCCTAACAAAACTGCATTCACAGCTAAATTCCGAATTTTGATCCATTTCTCGCGAAAATGGACGATATTGCCGTTATCAAATATGTAACTAAATTTTCCCATTTTTCTAATTTAAGTTGCAGTATTATTAGCTATAACTAAGCCATATAGTTGCTCAGATCTGAAATGGCATATCCTCGTTCGATTCCTTGTTAAATTTCTAACAAAGCTGCATTCACAGCTAATATTCCAGATTTTTGATCCATTTCTCACGAAAATGGACAATATTACCATTTTCAAAATATGCCAAACTTAAATTTTCCCATTTTTCCCTAATTTAAGGTTCAAGTGGTATTACTGCTATAACTAATCCAATAGTTACCTCGAATCTGGAATGGCCTACCTCGTTCGATTCCCTTGTTAAATTTCTAACAAAACTGAATTTTACAGCTAAAATTGCGAATTTTGGATCCAGTCTCTCGCAAAATGACATAATAAACCCGTTATCAAATATGCCAACTAAATTTTCCCATTTTTCCTAATTTAAGCTGCAAGTATTATTGCTATAACTAAGCCAATAGTTACTCGAATCTGGAATGAATATCTCGTTCGATTCCTTGATAAATTTCTAACAAAACTGCATTTCACAGCTAAAGTACGAATTTGATCCATTTCTTGCGAAAATGGAAGGTAATATACTTTGTTATCAAATTGAAAGCTGCTAAATTTTCCTGACATTTT
>NW_024573332.1:0-4659 GCF_018153835.1 Drosophila eugracilis | reverse complement strand
GAGATGGTGAGTTCTCTGCACTTTCTGCGTAGCGATTCAGCGGTGGCGATCCCTGTGCTATCTGCGCGGATATTAGCAGATTCCTCTGCTTCTTCAGATCAATCGGTATGATTCCGCTATTACCATTGCCGCGTCATAGGATACCGTGCGGAACAGCATGCCCGCAGGGCACAAATCTCTGTACAGAGTCGTCAATATGCCTGTAGCTTCCATTTTTGTGGCTCTGGCCCATATGGGAGCAGCATACATCAGCGTCGATGTGACAACGCTAACAAGTAATCTGTCCTGGTTGGCCTCGGTCCCCGAGTGTTCGCCATGATTCGCGAAATCGCGGCCGCCGTTCTACCTGCCTTCCACTGGCGTAGGCTAAAAAAAAAGCCGGTGGTCGATCATGACTCAGGTACTTAAGACTTGGGCTTGACTCGTTATTGCTTCCGACTTCGTATCGTAGCCGTCTCCACTTTCTGCTACTTATTAGGACTGCCCTCGGTCTTGTACGCTGCCAGGGCAAGACCCTTGTCGTCGAGCCATGCGGTTTGCTCGTTTCCCAGCTTAATGCAGATTTCCCTCCGCGTCTGGAGTTTTTAGCCGTTACCACTATGGCTACGTCATCCGCAAAGCCAATCAGTTGTGCCCCTTCCGGCATCACGATCCTAAGAATCCCATCGTACATGACGTTCCACAACAGAGGGCCAAGGACTGATCCTTGGGGAACTCCCCCGGTGACCATGTGAGTTGCCTGCCCGGATTCTGTTTCGTACAGTAGCAGGCAGTCTTCGCAATAGCTCGATATTATATTCTGTATATACGCTGGGACGCTTAGGTTCCTCAGTGCACTTAGTGTATGATGCCAGCTAGCCGAGTTGAATGCATTTTTAACATCCAGAGTTGCCGCTATGCAATACTGCTTATTGCCGTACAACCACCTTTTTCCCTCAGTGGCCTTATCAGCGATTTCGCACAGTTTTCCGACGGTGTCGATGGTTGATAGCCCCTTTCGAAAGCAGTACTGCATCTCGGAGAGGCCGTTGGTTTCGGCAAGGGCACCCTTCAGCCGGGAGTGGATTATTCTTTCCAGAATTTTGCCCACCGTATCCAGCATACATAGCGGCCTGTACGAGGAAGTTTCCTCCACCGGTTTGTCCCCCTTTGGTATAAGTACCAACCACTGTGTTTTCCAGCGTCTGGGGAACACACCTTCCTTTAGGCAAGCGTTATACATATCAACGTACTCTTTTGTATTTGCCCTAATTGCAATTTTGAGGACTTTATTCGGAACTCCATCTGGTTCCGGTGCCTTGTCATCCAATATTTTCTCTAGTATTCCGAGGACTTCTTCGGCACTCTGTGGGCTTTATGCTCGCTATATTCTTATAGGTGGCGTTCGCGCCGTGCTCACTTGCACAGGGAATAGTGTTTTCACTATCCTTCTAGACTGCCTGGGCATGTCGGCGGTGGCCTGCTGTATAACCGAAGCCGTTTAGTGGCGAGCTTATATGCGAAGCCCATGGGTTGGAGTCTATTTCATCACATATCATGTTAAAGCACCTTACGTTTGCTCTCTTTATTGCGTTATCCAGGGCTCGTCTACTTTCCCTGTAATCAATCTGTAGGTCCTCAAATTCGGGCCTTCCTCTTGATCGATACGCACGTCTTGCCCTGTGGCATTCTTTTCTGACTTCCGCAATGTCACGATTCCACCAGTATGCGGGTCTTCTTTTTTAAGGGTTTTTCCTCTTTTTCTGCATAGATGCGTCGCAGGCTAGCCTGGTATAGTCCGCTATGTGGTTTGCCCTTTCTTCATCCGAGCCGCTTGTAGAGAGGTCCTCGAACAACATCTGTACCATCTCCGCGTCTAGCGTTTCTACTTTGTATCCTGACACGGTTTTTGGAACTCGTGTTGGGATATTTCTAGACTTTATCGTGCAGATAATTGCTGCATGGTCACTCCCCATGTAGATGTCACTAACCTCCCAGCTGCAGCCCGGTGCCAATCCAGCGCTCACAAATGTGAGGTCAATGATGGAATTGGTGCCGGCTCTGGAGAAGGTTAGTTTCGTTCCAGAGTTAAGCAGTACTAGGTCAAGTGCGGCGAAGCTCTCAAGTAGCGCTTTTCCCCTCGCATTGGTCCGGGGTGATCCCCACTCCGAGGCTCATGCATTGAAATCTCCGGCAATTACGGTGGGACGATTTTTCTGGGCGTCTTCTGCAATCTCTTCGAGCCCAGTTATTGCCTGTGGAAGGGTAAGGCTTGGGGGCAGGTAGCAGCTTTGGAATTCTTCCTGAGCCCGAACTAAATCTGGCGCATTGGGTTTCCGCAGCTCCATATTGCCGATTTTTTGCTATTATTACTCGCTTATGAGTGCCATGTCTACGTTTTGTTCGGTGACACTTTTGCTCTAGCAACGACTGGGAAACCTCGCAGTGGTTTAGGTTTATCTTGCAGGAACTTCATTTGCCCCTGAGTCCTTGCATAGCCTTCTTGAAGTACGGACATTTCCACTCATTGTTGGGTGTTCGCAGTCTTTCTCCTTTTGCGCTTGCAGAGCAGCAAAACAGGCCTTTGCTTTGCAGCCTCTGGCTTGGTGCTCCTTTGCGCCGCAATTGTAGCAGCATTTGGAACAGTCCCCCTGGTTCCTGCAGTTCCCTGCTATATGGTTAAACTCCATACACTTAAAGCACCTTTTGGGTGATATATTTTGGGGCGGACTCTCCACCAGGTCCATCCCTAGCCTGATTTTGCCCTTCTCCAGGAGCCGTCTTCCTGTGTCGGGCATTACACTTAGTGTGGCGGTTTGGGTGCCTCCGTATGCCGCCCTTAATCCTACCACCGCGGATTCTGGCAGTTCCACATCAAACTGGGATTTAACCGCGCATAAGACGTCCGTCTTGTCGGTGATCTCGTCTATGTCTTTCACGTCGATCAGCATTGTCAGTCAGCCTCTGACGTCGACATTTCTACCCAGGACCGCTTTCATTGTGGTCTGGAGTTCGGCGGTTTTAGGGTCGGAGACCTTGTTTAGTAGGATTAATAGTTCCCCTTTAGCTGTGCGCCTCCACGGCCTGTACAGCTTGTCCTAGCTCCCTTCAGTTGAGGGCTCTGTCCTAACTGTTTTCAGGATATCCGCATAGGATCCACCCGTGGTGGTCGCACCTTGGGCTTCCGTGGTTTCTGTCAGCTGTACCCCCTTGCTCCTCTTCCGCTTTTGTGCTGTCTTTTCCTGCTACTGGGGTACTAGGCTGCTTGCCACTGCCCTCCACCTTATGTTCCGGCGATCTCGCCATTACACTGCTTTTTTTGAATGGGTCAGCTCCCATGTTGGCCCAGTTTGGTAGACTGGACAATGGCGTGTAAAGCCGTCGGTATTAGGCGGCGCCTGCAGTCCTTTGTTTGCAGGGCGTGCCTCCTTGGTTGGCCCAGCTCCCTAGGCTAGCGCCCAGGTGTTGTGCCCCGGTCCCCTGCCTCCCATTCTCGGCCTGGGAATTCGTACTTGCGTGTTCTGCAGGAAGTTTGGGCCTTGCCCGCAAGACCTCCTTGTCTTCAATTGGACGTTACTATGTTGAGGAAGGAAAAAGAGCCGCGCAGGATTTTCCCTACCCGCAATATCCTGCTGGACTTCGATCGTACGTTACTAATTTAGAGAACTTTACTTTTTTAAAATAAAAGAACCGCCCAACCGCCTTTCCTGCGTGCTACAGCACGCACTTATCCGCTTTGGATACATCCTATCCAAAAACTTACTGCTATGGCACACGCCGTCTTTTTCGCACAGTAGAATCAGCTGGTCGCGCAAGCGCTTCCCACCACTGATTTAGTGTTTACCGAAAAAGAAAAGCGCTGTGAAAATTATGGCAGCAACTATGCCAACCAACGAGTGGAAACAAGAAGAGGCAGGGATGCCTCTCCTCCATCGCCTACGAACGGCCCCTACCTGGCCGGGTTGTTTCGGGCTTCCCAGGTGTCGTCCACGGTCTTCCTGGCCACCAGCTTATTGTCCAGATGCGTGTCCAGATACTCCACGCCGTATGGCCGGCTGCACTTTTCCTTTACGGTGAGAACTTGGATAAATAAGCGGAGCGATTTAAAACGCGACCGCACTCAAAACTCTCTACCTCTAACCCTTGTGTGTTGGTAGGGTAGGGATAGCTCTTTTGTGTATATAGGGTCCTATACGTCGGCTGTGTCTACGGCCCTCTCCATGTGAGAGTGGCTCGAAGATTTTGAAATATTCGTTTATAAGAGCGTTTCTTTAAAGCTTTAAACCTTTGGGCCTCGGGGTGTTTCTTTTTATCTAACAATAGGAGTACATTTAAGGATTTTTTCAGCTAGAAATCTTAATATCGGGTGATATTGTCAAAAGGACGTTTTCCTGACGGTCAGGGCTTTTAAAGTTTTTTAGGGTGCAGTCTTCTGTGATGTCAAATGATGTTATTCCGGGAAGGACAAAAGAGTGAGAAGGGTATCGTTCCCAATCGGCTTAAAAAATTGTCCAGTGATACAATGTGTTATTTTACATTACCCCCCGCGGACTGAACGACAAACGGTGTTGCTTTGTTCATCGCCAATACACTGTATCTCCTCCAAGGAAGAACAATGTTCTACCCCTTGCGATGAATGTCTCCAACTCCTCCCCCATCATCACTAGAATGTTGTTGATA
>NW_024573331.1:0-683 GCF_018153835.1 Drosophila eugracilis | reverse complement strand
TATTTAATATTTAATATTTAATATTTAATATTTAATATTTAATATTTAATATTTAACATTTAATATTTAATATTTAATATTTAATATTTAATATTTAATATTTAATATTTAATATTTAATATTTAATATTTAATATTTAATATTTAATATTTAATATTTAATATTCATTTAATATTTAATATTTAATATTTAATATTTAATATTTAATATTTAATATTTAACATTTAATATTTAATATTTAATATTTAATATTTAATATTTAATATTTAATATTTAATATTTAATATTTAATATTTAATATTTTTAATATCATTTAATATTTAATATTTAATATTTAATATTTAATATTTAATATTTAATATTGTTAATATTTAATATTTAATATTTAATTTAATATTTATTTAATATTTAATATTTAATATTTAGTCATTTAATATTTATATTGGAAAATGCAATTTCCCACGGTATTAACATAGTCGCATACCGAACTATCGATAGTAAAGTCATAGTATAATGTATCTTCTAACGAATGGCTTTTCAAAGTCTCTTTTTCTTCTGCCCACCACTATCGCAAACGAATGTGTAAAACTTAATCCTCTGTGTCAATATCCTAAAACTATTATTCACTATCAAGCAAATTACAACAGGTTATGGTCAGCATCTTTCCACTGCGCCAGAAAATA
>NW_024573330.1:0-314 GCF_018153835.1 Drosophila eugracilis | reverse complement strand
AAAAAACTGCGAAACTCTTCAAACGATGTATGGAAAAAGCTGCATAGCGCACTTCACTAGTTACCAAACAGCCTGTAAATAAGCGCTGTTGAAACTACTGATCCCAATAAAAGAAAACGGCGACATTTATAGCTTCACACAGATATGTTTCCTGATTTAGTAGACAAATAAACGAAGCAGATCTCATGAATATTGACGGATCTGTTAACCATTTTGCTGGGTCACTGCAGTAACATCCTCGAGGAATATGGAACAGTTCGAATCGCGATCGAAAAAGCAGGAAAAACTTAACTTCAACGGAGGCAATTTAAAAT
>NW_024573329.1:0-582 GCF_018153835.1 Drosophila eugracilis | reverse complement strand
ATATACGAGGTGTGTTCAAAAAGTAAGGTGACTTTTTCAAATTTCGGGGCAACTATATTTTCTTTGATTATTAGCACTTTTTTTTGTTTTGTTATATTGGTACACTCTTCCCTAACATTTGTACCAAGTTTCAATGGAACATCCTCTTTTGTTTGGTTGTGAGAGGCGTAAAGTTACAAGTTGTTTTTTTGAGCTTCGGCGATTTTTGTTTTTTTCGGTCTTGGCCCGTCTGGGCTCTTCCATTGGGACGATTGGGCTTTGTGCTTCGATATCATAACCATATACCCATGATTCGTCACCAGTTATGACCCTTTTGAGTAAATCTGGTCGTCGTTGACGCTATTCAACAGCTCTTGAGCGATGCTCATGCGACGGTTCTTTTGCTCGTATTCAGCAATTTCTGAACAAACTTCGCTGACACAAGACTCATACCCAAAACGTTTGAAAAATTTCACAGGAAACAGAGCGATAGACTGACATCTTCAGCAACTTCTCTGATAGTGATCTGACGATTTTCCAAAACTACTTTCGTCAGCTGCTTGAACGTTTTCATCAGTTGTTGACGTGCTTGGGCGTCCAGAG
>NW_024573328.1:0-1093 GCF_018153835.1 Drosophila eugracilis | reverse complement strand
TTTTTATACCCGTTACTCAGAGTAAAAGGGTATACTAGATTTCGTTGAAAAGTATGTAACAGATAGAAGGAAGCTTTTATGACCCTATAAAGTATATATAGTATTGATCAGGATCAATAGCGAAGTCGATTGAGCTTTCATGTCGTCCGTTCGTCTATCTGTCCCTGTCTGTCCGTCCGTCCTGTCTCGTCTGTCCGTCGTCCGTCCATCCGTCTTGGTTCCGTCTGTCCGTCCGTCCGTATGAACGCGGAGGATCACTTTGAACAATAGCAGATACAACGTTGAGATTAAGCATGAAGATTCTTTGAGGTCCCGGGACAGCGCAAGTTTATTACAGCATCCCGCCACGCCCACTCTAACGCCCACAAATCGAAAAAATAAAACTGCTGAAATCTCAGGAACTATTGCAGTTAGAAAGTTGAAATTCAGAAAGTATAATCTTTAGATGGCAACGCATCTCTATAGTGGTACTACTATCCGCCACAACCACCTATACGCCCACAAGGCTCAAAAGACGGTTTTCGGATTTTCTAGAAAAAGCTGATATCTCGGTAACTATAAGAATAGAAAGTTCGGATTAAGGATGTAGGTTTCTATGATGCTCCCAATGCGAATTGTTCTTTTCCGATCAACGCCACGCCCACTTAACGCCCACAAAACCCGAAAAACCAAAATGCAAAAATCTCGAAAACTATAAGAGCTACACAATTTTGCTTAGGAAACACGTATTTAGAGATGCCTCTGCAACTTGCCACGAAGTTGTATCCGGCCACGCCCACTTTAACGCCCACAAACCGTGGAAAACTGTGGGAGTCTATAATATTATTATGAATGCCTTCGTTTGACCTTGTATAACTTATTTCTGTTAATACCTATCGATTTACCAAAGATTTTTCAAATCGGAACATTATTTCGCTATTTATGAAGAAATTAAGGTTATATGCTCCAAGGGCAGTGACGTCACTATAAGCGTACCTCAAATATACTTCTCTTACAATAGGTGGCGTGAATTTCCACTAGCAAAATAATATTTTTAAATTTTGTAAAACATTAATGGAGGTTTATAGTCGCAAGTACCCGGACTATAGCGTTT
>NW_024573327.1:0-3682 GCF_018153835.1 Drosophila eugracilis | reverse complement strand
TTGCAACTCCATACCAGCGGATTTTATTGCGCCAGATACCTGTGACCGTTTATCCCTTGCCTCGTCCAACGAGTGACCTCCAGACCAAATGTCATCCACATAAATCTCGCTCGCAAACACCTCTTCCGCCTTTGGAAATGAACGCAGACGCCGTCCAAAAGGTTAGCGTTGACAAAATCGCAAAAACGCTGATGGACCCATCCGCCTCCCGCCATAAAATCCTCTGGTATTGGGCGTCGTCCGGATGAACATCTATACAGCGATATATCTTCTGGATATCCGCTGCAAAAACGAAACCATATTTCCGCCAAATAGTATAACCTGCGACATGTCGTTCTGAAGGGCAGGCCCAGTCCATAGCACGTCGGTTAGGGATCTTCCGTTGGTAGTCCTCACGGAGGCGTCGAAAACGATTCGTTTAACCGACTGCGGTTCCTTCTTAAAGACGGCATTGTGCGGGAGAACGCCTGTTCGCAGAAGTACGCGACATTGTACTGCTTTCACTGCCCACCGGCGACGCTGTCTGGTTGAAAGAGACCTCATTCCAACTGCAAGAACCTATTCAGCGCCATCTGATGTGATCTTCCCAGAGCCATAGTTGGATCGATGTAATTTTTGAAAGGCAGCAGTACCACGTAACGGCCATTCGATTGACGCCCATGCTTCTTCTGGAAAAAAGACTCGCACCGGAGGTCTGCCTCCGATGTTAAGGAACTTTCCGGAACGGCCTCAACCTCGAAGAAACGCTTGAGCAATGCCTCGGTGTCCAAGAGCACCCGATGACAGCGTACCTGGGTCGCATCTCCACTCCCTCCCCCAGTCCAGATAGGATCCATCCAAAGTGAGTGTTCTGAGCTGAGGACTCGCCGGGCAGCCCGATCCTGGTGTGCCGCAAAATGATTTCCACCAACATGTCTACACCCAAGATGCGATCGACTCGCTTTGATCGTGAGAAGATCGGATCCGCCAGCGAGAGCCCTCGTATATGGCCCCAACGCTGTGGCATGAACCTGCGAGCCGGAAAGCAGGAAGTAACCGAATTGGGGATATATGCGGAATAAAAATCTACTGAAAAGACCCATCCCAAAAATAGATGCTCGGGCTCTAGATCGCTTCAGATCAGGGACTGCACCACGTGCTTCGATTGATTGCGTTGACCGGGCTTCGCACGGTATACGAGCAGTGGAGAGAAGGACATTTCTCGAAGACAAATCCTGCGCTGTTAAGATACGATCTCCATAACGCAGGTGCACTAGGATTCTGCGTCACAGGTCTGACCGGATGCGGCTGTTCGATTGGCTGTGAGCCAAAACTGGGAAGTGCAACAATGTGTGATGGCACTGTCCACAAACTTGACAGCCTTTACTACTTTTACTATTAGTGCAGCGCGAAGGGGCATACGACATACTAAGACAATTCCTCTGGTAGCAGTCCAGGGCCAAAAAGGTTGTGCAACGGAGTAGGATTTGGTCGCCGGCACAGTGTTAACAGGCGCCGCTAGCGAGCCTAGAGTGCTCCTGTGCCTCCTGGGCCTACCGTGGAGTGGTACGACGAGCTTCTGTAAGCTCCCTGTAAGATGGAACGGGGACAGCGCTTCCTTGATGGTGCTTCCAAGCATTGTGGGTCTCCTTTGGTAACCTCTATGGTAGGCAGTGTGCCAACCAATGCCCAATACTAGAAAAATTAAGCTAAAGACTTGAAACTTGGCACACTATATAGTTATTATATATTCAAAGTCTGGACAAAATTTTGTGCCGCCTTCCTTTCCGCCCCATAGAAATCAATGCACCCTGGGACAAAAATTTACAAAACATCCAAGAAAATTGGGCCAATATATCTAATAAATTTTAAATATATATATAAAATAAATTTAGTAAATATCCTCTCAATCCCCTATTACCTCCCGCCCTACCAATCCTCAACTTTCAAACTAAATACTGCATCTGAACAATTCTAATATATTTACTTAATTAATTTTTAATCACTTTCAACATCTAAATCAAAGGACTATGCATCGATACTTTCAAATGTATCCAAATCATCTTCACAAACATACACTGATCCAATGTGTCTGTAGCTTCCAGTGCAAAATTTTGCTTGTAAAGGCTTCGCCCAGTTGAACCGTCAAATGCATAACTGGCAATTAATATCAAGCCGAAAATATCTTTATAAACATTGAACACGTCTTTTTGTAACAGCATAATACGCTCGGCTGTGTGGTTTAACAAGTTCTGTAATGAAACAGACGCGACAGATTCTGGGTAAATATCACAACTTCTAATTTTAAATTCCAGTCTAATGCTTATTTACTGTTTTTTGGTTAAGCCATTTTCCATTAAAAAATCTAAAGCTTCTTCTGGAGTTAATAATACAAGCTCAGCTTTCGTTGTTCCTTCTTCCACGGGTTTCAAGCACGCTTGCTTGCAGCAATAGTAGTTGCATGAGCAAGAAGATTGACATCATTATCATTTTCTGCTGAAACTTCGCAAGGTAATATATGGTTAAATCGAGAACGCCCTTCATAATATAGTCTGTTGGCTGAAATTATACTTGAAAAAGTAATGCAAGGAAACTTTCTTTCTGCGCTTTATACCTTGGATCTATCTGAGAGCAATTTTTTCTTCCAGCATTAACAAAAGCAACAATGTTCTTAATCCTCTTCTTAAAAGAATTTTCTATGTTTTGCTTTAAGTTTCCAATTCGATGCTGCAACACAAAGTTGTAAAGGCTTCCGGTTTCGCGTCCATGTGCCAGCCAATACTCTAGAATTTCTGCATAACATAGGTCTATGTTGTCTAGCAAAAAGTTGTTTTTTGTAAAATGGAGCAAAAACGAACAAAAAAGGATTATGTCATCGTATTGTAAATAAATGCAAGAACAAAACTGCGTTGATAGTTGTTATAATCCGGCACAATCCAACCTACTTTTGTTCCACGAAACACGAAAAATGTAAAATTGTTAAATATACAACACTAAAAAGGCACATACACAAAGACAAATCACATTACCTACCTTCACTAATATTTTCCATTTTACTTTGTTTGAAACTGTTAAGTAGAACTTTTGCAATCATACTTCAAAATGTGCTTTTATTTAGCGCGCCAAAAAGTCAACGTTTCTGAACAACGAACAGCTGATGGCCACCAATTAAGGCGAAATTCGAAGAAATGATTTTAAACAAAGATAACTTAACAAAATGGCTATTTGCAAAATATTAGGTATTGGGATCCTTTATAAAGTTGCTTAAAAAATGGTTTTGAAAACTATTGGGCATTGGGATCCTTTACAGTGCTGGGATTTTTCGTCCAGGGCTTGAACGCGGTGGGAATGCAAGTAGACAAACATTGACCGTCATTATCGCGATCTATCGGCAGCGACTCTTTGAGAAAGTACAACTTTTGCACACTACTCAGACTGGTGTTGTTGTGGATAAGGTTCGCGATGGCATCATAGTAGCATGGCTAATCAACATACGCGCCGGAACTGAGATCTGGGATACATCCATGTAGCGCACCTCGAATATAGCTGAAATCTCAAAATCAACCTTAGTTTTTGTAGGCAGTCCGAGATCCCTAACCACTTAATGGGATCTGTAGTGTCCCAATTTAACGAAGTCCGGCTGAACTGATACCTCTGCAAGAATCGAAATCAAAATACTGGACTCGTTGTTAGACCAATTTTG
>NW_024573326.1:0-2004 GCF_018153835.1 Drosophila eugracilis | reverse complement strand
TAGTTATAGCCATACTGACACACTTAAAGGAGGGAAATATGAGTTAAACCAAAGTTTAAATTTAATAAAGAATCCAACGAGCTATGCCATTCCAGATTCGGGCTACTATTATCTTAAGTTATAGCCAATAAAATTGAACTTAAAGGGAGGAAAAATGGTAAACCAAAGTTTAAATTTAATAAAAAGAATCCAACGAACTATGCCATTCCAGATTCGGGCTACTATTGGCTTAGTTATAGCCATAATACTGACACTTAAGGAGGAAAATGGTAAAACCAAAGTTTAAATTTAATAAAGAATCCAACGAGCTATGCCATTTAAGATTCCGGGCAACTATTGGCTTAGTTATAGCCATAATACTGACACTTAAAAGGAGGAAAAATGGTAAAACCAAAGTTTAAATTTAATAAAGAATCCAACGAGCTATGCCATTTCAAGATTCGGGCAACTATTGGCTTAGTTATAGCCATAATACTGACACTTAAAGGAGGAAAAAATGGTAAAACCAAAAGTTTAAATTTAATAAAAAGAATCCAACGAGCTATGCCATTCCAGAATCGGGCTACTATTGGCTTAGTTATAGCCATAATAATACTGACACTTAAAAGGAGGAAAAATGGTAAAACCAAAGTTTAAATTTAATAAAGAATCCAACGAGCTATGCCATTCCAGATTCGGGCTACTATTGGCTTAGTTATAGCCATAATACTGTCACTTAAAGGAGGAAAAATGGTAAAACCAAAGTTTAAATTTAATAAAGAATCCAACGAGCTATGCCATTTAAGATTCGGGCTACTATTGGCTTAGTTATAGCCATAATACTGACACTTAAAGGAGGAAAAAATGGTAAAACCAAAGTTTAAATTTAATAAAGAATCCAACGAGCTATGCCATTTCAGATTCGGGCTACTATTGGCTTAGTTATAGCCATAATACTGTACACAGTTAAATTTAATAAAGAAATCCAACGAGCTATGCCATTCCAGATTCGGGCTACTATTGGCTTAGTTATAGCCATAATACTGTCACTTAAAGGAGGAAAAATGGTAAAACCAAAGTTTAAATTTAATAAAGAATCCAACGAGCTATGCCATTCCAGATTCGGGCTACTATTGGCTTAGTTATAGCCATAATACTGACACTTAAAGGAGGAAAAATGGTAAAACCAAAGTTTAAATTTAATAAAGAATCCAACGAGCTATGCCATTTAAGATTCGGGCAACTATTGGCTTAGTTATAGCCATAATACTGACACTTAAAGGAGGAAAAATGGTAAAACCAAAGTTTAAATTTAATAAAGAATCCAACGAGCTATGCCATTCCAGAATCGGGCTACTATTGGCTTAGTTATGGTCATAATACTGTCACTTAAAGGAGGAAAAATGGTAAAACCAAAGTTTAAATTTAATAAAGAAACCAACGAGCTATGCCATTTCAGATTCGGGCTACTATTGGCTTAGTTATAGCCATAATACTGACACTTAAAGGAGGAAAATGGTAAAACCAAAGTTTAAATTTAATAAAGAATCCAACGAGCTATGCCATTTAAGATTCGGGCAACTATTGGCTTAGTTATAGCCATAATACTGACACTTAAAGGAGGAAAAATGGTAAAACCAAAGTTTAAATTTAATAAAGAATCCAACGAGCTATGCCATTTACTAGATTAAAATAGCCATAATACTGACACTTAAAGGAGGAAATATGGTAAAACCAAAGTTTAAATTTAATAAAAATCAACGAGCTATGCAAGTTGGCTATTGAGTTAGTAGCCATAATACTGACACAAGGAGGAAAAATGGTAAAACCAAAGTTTAAATTTAATAAAGAAACCAAGAGCTATGCCATTTCAGATTCGGGCAACTATTGGCTTAGTAATAGCCATAACATACTGACACCCACTTAAAAGGAGGAAAAACGGTACAAACCAAAGTTTTAAATTTAACAAAGAATCAACAAGCTATGCCATTCCAGATTCGGGCAACTATTGGCTTAGTTATAGCC
>NW_024573325.1:0-4129 GCF_018153835.1 Drosophila eugracilis | reverse complement strand
ATCTCCGCGTTCTTACAGAGCGTTGTTGTTGTGGGCTTGAGTCTTGGTCGTAAAGTGGAGTGTGTGCGTATAATAATACCACCTCCAAGGTAAGCGTATTTCAGATTATTCATGTAATCCTAGTTTTCAGTTTTCAAACACCTACGATTTTATTTTTTTTTTCGCTTTCGTGAAGGTTAGACGAATAGACATTGGGACATGGCTTAATCGACTTGGTTATTGATCTTGTCAAGAATATAGGTTCGGACACGCTTCTTCTACCTTCCTTCTTTCAATATATCACTTTTACTCTCTACAAGTAAAGAGAGTATAAAAAAAAATGACGTGTTTGTTTAGAAATAATGTTGATGTTGTAATAGTTATAAAACATATATGTATGTAGCTTGCTTGCGAAAAAGTATTGAACAACCCAAAATATCTTTTTAAAATTTAGAAGGTCGGATGTGTTAATTTGTGCAAGTAGAAAAAGTAAGCTAGTCATGAGAGGCTGATAACACATAAACATTGAAATGCACAATCATTAAGAAAAACAACAACTTTAAAAGCAATAATTTTCTAAGATCATCATTGGTTGTATGATTTGTCTTATCACTTGTTTTTTGAAAAATAAATTGAATTTTAGACTATCATTGCTTTTAAAAGAGAAAGCCAAGGGTTCCTTTGTAGACGTGATTTATTATAAAGAGAATGATCCTAATATGGTAACTATGAACTGCACTGCTGAACTATGAACCTGCGATGGTTAGAATGAAGGTTGGAATTATGAATGTATGTCATAGGCCACAAGTAGGGCCCCTAAGCACCAAGGGTTTGGGCACCGACGATGATGAAAATCTACCAAGACAGTCTGTATTTTCCAGACCAAGAAGCCCCTGCTCATTGTGGAAGAGGGCAGGGCCTGAGGTTCTGGGACGTCCTGAAACCGTAAGACTAAGGACCACCTTATGCACTTCGGTGAATCTCCCGCAAAGCTAACCAAGGGCATCATAGGTTGAGCAAAGCTGGAGGCAGTTCCAGAAACAAGTTGTATAACACTGTTAGGGGGAATATAAGGGTGTACAGATCACCCAATTATAAGATTACTACGATAGAAATAGACTAGTGTAGATACGCATATTTCTTCGGGATTTTTTTCGGATTGCTTTCACTATGGATCACTGTTTAGCTTATTGTGCGATGCTTTGCCCCTCATGGATCACAGAAAAAAGTTAAAGTCGTTCCCAGACGTAAGCGTAATTGCACTCTTGAGACGACAATTTATAAAAGCGAAGATGAGCTTTAGCTTTCGTTTAGTGTCTTGGAGACATAGCTCTGCCCGCCGGGGTCAGCTTTCAGAAACTTAAGGTTCTGAAGTGAAAGAGTATCGTGTTGTAAGTGTTGCTTGCATCAGTATCAATAGCGAAGTCGATTCATTCCGTCCGATCTGTGCCGGATGAACGCTGAAACTCAGGAACCAGAGGAGGCACAGAGTTGAGAGTTAACCAGGCAGATTCTTGAGGTGCCTACGCGCATGTTTATTTCCCAGCATCCTATCACGCCCACCAGAACCGGGAGGGAGTCCATAATATTATAGTCTAAGTCTTGTAGTTGACCTTGTATAACTTATTTTGTAAATATCGACTGATTCTCAAGATTTTTCCAATCGGAACTTGGGACTTTTATATGTATGGAGAAATGTAGGTTATAAGGCCTTGACATGGACAGTGACGTCACCATCAGTTAAAAAATTGCTTTTTGGCAAAAGGTAGCAATTTTAAAACATATTAACCCAAAAAAGAAATTAAATTTTTACTGAACGACTTAAATCTTTGTACACTTCAATAATAATAAATTTAGGTCAGGAACCTCAAGGGCTCTATTTGAGCAAAAGCTACACACAGTTCATAATAACACTGGTACCCAGAATCTTTTGTTCTCCTTTCAATTTACTACATCAATAATTCTCTTTTTTTCAGTACATACGCTCTCAGTAGGAAGAATCGTCTCTATTTGGAGCAAAAGATAAAACACAGTTCATAATAACGTATACCCAAAACAGATTGGTTGTGTACATTATACTCGACCTGTTATGTTTATCATTAGAATAAACAGAGCTCCCAGGGATCCCCACCACCCCTCGGCTGACGACCAAGAGGCAAATGGCAGCGTCTGGCGACGCAAGCATGGCAGTCATCTCCAGGTAATGCAAAACAGATTGCCGGCAAAATATTTTGGCAGACATACCTAGATATAAGTTTTCCCTGATTAATTAAGTGTACTAATGATTAAACAAAAATCTAGTAAGTAACAAAAATAGTAAGTGCACATAATTTGTAAAAATTGAGATGATGTAATGTTTTTTGTCTAGTGTCCCGCTATTAACAAATTTACAATTAAGGTATCCATTAGTTTGGACATGATTTCACATGAAAATAGATGTTTAGGTAAAGGTAAAAATAGTATTGATATAAACATTTTTAAATAATACTTAATTTTAAAGTTTGTCGAACAGATTAGCCTAAGCGGATAAAGAGCGATCATTATTATAGAAGGCAAGTTTTTCTAAGTCTTCAAATTAAAATCTAACTAGAATTTCATTTTTTGAGGTTGAAGACAAAAATAGATATAAGTTCTCCATTAACGGCTATCTAGTTGTTCATGGTTTCAGCTTGAGCGGTATTATTTGCCCTCTCATCTAGTCTCTGCTCAGCCAGCAGCATTAACACTCGCCCGCGTTCGCCGTGTTGAAGTTGATCAAATCCAATAAACGGGCAGAAAGCGTACCCGGAAACGAGTCATGGAAAGCCCGGCCTTCGAGAACGCTGGTCATACCTCAGGTCTGAGATTTGGCGGCATTGAGGTGGAGTCATATCTTGGGGTAAAAGACTAAGTGGTCGAGTGCGAAGACGCGCTATAAAGAATTACTTCGATAAAATGTGATTCGGAAAGAGAGCTCGAACCTTCAAGAGGCTTGATGAAAACTATGACGCATAACAAAATTTGCCAGCAAACTGATGAAACTCAGGCATACATATGTATATTGGTATGTATGTATGTTTATACACTATGTGTATATACGGAGTATATCTTTAAGCTGCTTTTATGCAAATTATTACTAATATTATTAATATTAATGTCCCGAGAAATCATTTTCTCAACATCGCCGAAAATTACAAGGTTCAAACTAGTATGATTCGGACTACCATGCGGTATATTCCTGAAAAGTTTTGAAATTCAGCAGTTTGTTACACCCTTGCATTCAGAAAAAATAATATAAGGAAGATCGACATTTGTTTGCTATTGGATCAATATTAACTTTATTTAGCTTACGGTTATACAGCATTTGAGCCTGTTCCCTATCCAAAAAAATGACTACTGCGGAAAATTACTACACTGGCGACTCGTTTATAATTTTTTAATGTAAGTATATGTGGAAGCAAAAGATTTGGTTTAAATATATTTATCATAATAACAGAAAAAAACATGTTGAGAATAAAGTTGAAGGATCTCACTAACCTTTACCAACCTGCTCTAACAGCCCAAAACCGAGGAAAACATGGAGACTATTAGAAATTTAGGTTGCAACGCCATACCCATGGGCAGTGCCATCACATATAGTATTAAAAATTTGTTTTTTTTTTATAAAAGGTGGAGCTGGTAAAATTATGAATATGCATGTAATCGTTAAATAGTAAGTAAAAGGCCGTAGGGGGCGTTTCCAACCCTATAATGTGTTTTTATTTATGATCAGGACAAATAGCCAAGTCGATTAGCCATGCCACGCCAGTCTGTTCGTTTTCCGTCTTGTCCATCTGTTCGTCCGTCAGTTCATCTCTGTACATGAACGCTGAGATCACAGAACTAGAAACACACAACAGGCAGTGTCGTGATTTTAAGACCCAGTATGCAGCTAACTTACCCCACCCTGTTTCACCCACGCTGACGTAATCTGCAAGCTAATAATGACAACGAATGATATCATTATCGGACCAATTCAAAAACTCCTACCGTTTGTTGTAGAAACGGTAATGAAAAGTATAGACAGTTGGAACGCTTTGTTCCACAAAACGCGAAAAACCCAAAACGATATTACTTCTTTGTAGATTAAGTACCATAATACAATTTATGTTTCGTTGACCTTGTATGACTT
>NW_024573324.1:0-2861 GCF_018153835.1 Drosophila eugracilis | reverse complement strand
ATGTTTTTATTTTATTTATGCATATGTAAAAAGTAGAATGACTAGAAAAATACTCAATATGCACATCTTTGTGAGATTAACAAATGTTTAATCGGAACCTTGTTATCTAATTTTAATTTAATAAAAATAAAGAATATTATTACGGACTCGTAACGAGTATTCAACACTTTTGGTGTTTAAAAAACTATCTAAAGGTTCCAACACTATTTAACAAATACTGTACTAGAGTTCATTTCTGACCCATACCAGAAACATAACCTTCAGACAGATTTACCCAGGATGTTATTAATAAAGCAATAAATATATAAATATTCTTAATATTTCAAATATTTTAAAGACAATTGAAAATAAGAAGACAAAAAACTGTCTTGGGATGTGCATACAGCTTCAGATCGGGAACGTCTGACGAAGGCCGGATCTGCAGCTATTTTCACTGTCCAGTTGATGATTTGTTGAACGGGGGTCCACGATCCAGCACGCGAGTGCAGGACCACGGTCACAGTTATTTCTCGGCTACTTCAAAAATGGTAAATCTAGTTATTTCCGTTTGAATCTCCATTAAACTACAAATATATTTGCAGGTATTCGCTACCAACAGGGCGGCGTCGGATCTCTGAACTTTTTCAAGAAACACGTAGAGAGCAATACGGGGGAAGCGACTATTTCAGCGAGGCAAGCGCAACGTGCAGTACGCCAGATGTACCCCTGTCCGTATCGTCGATGAACAAGGGCGATTGCTTTATTTTAGATGCCGGAAGCGCGATATATATGTCTACGTGGGCTCCAGGCAAAAGCGAGTCGAGAAACTGAAGGCAATAAGCGCTGCAAACCAGATCAGAGACCAGGGATCACAACGTCGAGCCCGAGTTCAATTCATCCCGACGAATTTAGCATGGATTTCCCGATAAACAGCATTTCTTTGTGATGCTTGGGTCGGGTTCAAATGACAAGGAACCTGAGGAGTCAGCCTCCGACGAGGATGGTGCGTTCGAGAGGTTAGACGCCGCAGCGGCGTTATCTCTACTACAAGGTTAACGACTCCAGTGGCAAAATTGAAAGTCGACGTAATTAGCCAAAAAACCATAACTCCAGACTATGCTGGATACACACGAATGCTTCATGCTCGACAATTTGTTCCGAATATTTGTTTGGGTCGGAAAGGGCGCCTCCAAAAGGAGAAGACTGATGCCATGATCAAAGCACAGGAGTTTTTACGCAGCAAAAAGTACCCGGCGTGGACTTCAATTCACTGCATTGTGGAAGGCGCCGAGTGCGGGTACCATTTAAGGTATTGCCACCTGGTGATGTTGGAATGGCACATACCTCGTCTCGTCCGCTCAACTTTGGACATCGGCTCTTATGAATCACTAGATGTCAAACCAAATCGACGGTAACCAGAAACTCCAGATGAAGAAGAGCGGCAGTCGAACCCTTCGGCTTCATGCACGATCATGGTCAAACTGTAGTAAGGGAAACCCAAACCACGGTATGTTTACTTTATTGGCTCTGATGAAATGATCTTAACCAACACCGTGTCTTTTGAGGAGAGCGTCCCCCCTTCAAGGGGATTTACTTCATATATTCTCACTTATAACATGAGGTCGAATGCGGCGGAGACACTGGTTTCAGTAACGTATGTTTGGCGGGGAATCAAACTCTTCCTCCGCCGCAAAAAGAAGCGTGCGCGACTGAGAGATGGGTCTAGATGTCGCAGAAAAGCAGGAAGAGCTTTTGTGTTGGGAGGTCAACCATGGCACGAGCCTCTCGCCTTCCTACAAGGGAATCAGCCCAAGGACAGTAGGTAACATCCTACGGCACTCCCGGTAGCTGCACAACTTTTTTCCGCATACGAGGCACTGAAAGCGATGTGCATGCCAATGAAGGTACCTGCTGAAGGTTTATCCTTGGCCTCGTGATGCCTTCGTCCTTCTTTCTGGCGGACATTTCCCACAGGATATGGCCTCGGAACGGCATGGGGCGCATCTGCCTTTGAAAAAAGTTGCCTTAAATCGCTTCTCCCTGTACTGGGATGACGTTGAGTTTGAGAATGTGGAGGGAGGGTGCGGAATCAGACCGTTCTGGGAGGAGTTAAACGGCGAGGGCCGGTACGGTCAGGCTTGAGCGATCCAGGGGGCACCGCTGCTGGATCGCGCCTTTTCATGCCGTTTAAGCTCTAATGAATTTATTAAATTTGAGAGGTGGCTAAGTACGAACAAGAGGACTTGGACTCCGATGACGTCATGCTAATGGATGCCGGAGATGAGCTCTACTTATGGGTTGGCTCTTGCACGACTGATGAGGAAAATTCAAGTTTCTGGATATGGTAAGGTTTTCTGTCAAGAAAGGGATCACTCTGTTCCTCTAAATTTTTGTTAATCCACAGGTGTATATTCGGGCGGAGCCCCACAGCGCGTTCCATCGACACGGTGACACCCTATCCACGCTTCCCTCCAGGGCAAGAGCCCAACGTTTTTCAAGCGCATGTTTCCTAGCTGGGATAACAATTGCTGGAAGGTAAGTGATTGCCAATTTAGACACTTGATTAAACTAATACCGCTAGTTCATTAGAAAACACGAACCAAGACCAAGGCGCTTGATATTTTAAAAATTTGTTGTGAATTGAAACGATTTTTCTACAGAACTCTTGCCCCCATGAAGACACATAAAGGAAGTGTTTTGATGCCAACAATAAGGTGTGACATTCCAAATACTGTTGAATAAAATGTACCTCAAAAAAACTGTATGTGTTTGGGAGTTATATTGTTAAGACCTTGCATATCTTATGTATCGTTAAACTGTACTGCCTGCTTGCCTTTCTCTGACCTTGTCTGTCTGTCTCTTCTATGTATATTAAAGACAGG
>NW_024573323.1:0-2352 GCF_018153835.1 Drosophila eugracilis | reverse complement strand
GTCATCGTTAATTCGAGTTGGCGTGGACACTTGTTCTTCAGGTGATGGTGGCTGAGCCAAAGGGTTGAGCACAGCGGGAGGAACGCCAGCAAGGGCGAGGGAGCAGCTGACAGAAGGAACCCAAGGAAAGTTTCTTCAGGTCCCAATGGTGGAGGTTCCTCAGACTCCAACAACAACGAGCTTGGTGGGTCGTGGTGCTGAGCACAGGGTGTTATTTTCGGGCTCCGGAAGGTGGCGCCAACTGTGGGTCTTACAGCACCCGATGTTGGGGTTTCGTCCGGCCACTCAGCGAGCTACGTTTTCTATTTTCGAAGTCTAGGATCTTGTTGTGGTGCTGGACCGGATAGACTGCCACATCTTCTTACGGACAAGAACTTAGGGGTTACCTTTTAATGAGAAATGGGTCAAATGAATGATATCCAAGAATTTTGAAAAACACTTATACTAGATACTTCAAGAATTTCTATTAAGCTAATTTTAGTAGGCTGTTTGTCTTTAAATTCGCCAATGTCGGAGCTATCTAGAATTGCCGGACTTACAATGTTTAATTTTGCTAGGGTTAATTATTTTTAATTAGAATGTTTTCCAAATCAGTGATGGCGATTCTAAAGTTCGTGGAATTTGATATTTAATTCTGTTTTTATTAGTTGCTCTTGTTTGAATTTTACTCCATGTCATTAAAGTCTAGTATACCTGCAAAAACTTTTAAGGCTTGCCCTAATTAAGTTTATATTCCTAGCGGATGGATTTTTAGGGTAGCTACCAACTTGCGAATGTGTCTGATGTCCGTCTCTAAAATTGTTGGTCTGTGGTTGTCGGTAAATGTTGTCGTTAGCGTATTCGTCTGGTCAGCGAAGTCCTCGTAGGTCGTCACGTTCGTTGCACGTTGTAGGTATCCGAAAGATTCCAATGTCACTGTCCCCTGTGGGGAATAGTCCGTGTTCCTATAGTCATTCAGTTTCACCGTCGCGTCCGTCTTAACAGCCATTAGTGCTCATATTATAATGTATTTTATATAATGTAGAAAAATATAGATGAACATAAAAATATAAAAAGAATAAAAAGGTATAAAAAAGTTGTCGGTAGTCTTTGTGACCCACCCTCCCTCTAATTAAGACCGTTGTCCCCATGTCTGCTTCAATAGTTTCCTATACTCTGCAATAACCTCGTCGACTGACTCGGTTTCTTTATGGTTTCGGTACATGGGGTCGTTACTTAATTTTTTTTTTAAAACAAAAATTTGTCCATGGGCAGTCGGAAATTTTATTTTAAAATCTGCTAAATAAATATATTTATGTTTTAATGTGTTCTCTTTGGAACACCCAGAAAAATTCAAATAAGAGCTTTTTACTTTATTTAAATATTGTTTAAATAAATTTTATTTTTTTTCAAAGGTTTTTATTTTCGAGAGAAATAAAAAAAATTTTAATTTAATTCGTAAGTTTTTATTTTCGAGAAAGGTAGATTTTACTCGAAATTGCAAAGGGGGAATTCTTAATGTTCCCACAAGTTAGATTAATCACTTATTTATTTGTTTTATTTGGCGATAATTCGAGACAAAAAGCCTACTCACATTTCGGTTTTTGTATGTTGTTGTGGCCGTCGCTGCCGTCATCGCCGCTCCCGCCGCCGTCGTCGCCGCCGCTGTTATCGCTGCCGCTGCTGTCGCTGCCGCTGTCGTCGCCGCCGCTGTCGTCGCTGTCGTCGCTGCCGCTGTTGACGCTGCCGCTGTTGTCGCTGCCGCTGTTGACGCTGCCGCTGTTGTCGCTGCCGTTTTTGTGTTGCTGTTTTTGTTGCCGCTGTTTAAACTCTGCTGTCTTTGTAGCCGCTGTTTTTCACTGCTGCTGTCTTTGTTGCCGCTGGTTTTTTCACTGCTGCTGTTTTTGTTGCTGTTGTTTTTCACTGCTGTATCTTCGAGTTTTGTGTTTTGTTGGCGTATTTTGTCTGTCTAGCTGCTGCCACTTTGTTTTTGCGAGATTTTTCTTTCTTTTATTATTGAATTGTTTAATTAATTTCCAATGGAGTGGGGGAATTTTTAACTGTTCACGTTTTTTTGAAAGAAAAAATTTATTGGCGTATTTTTCTTGCCAATTTTGAGCACTGCACTTTTTGTGTGTTCTCTTTTTTTATTATTAATTAATTTTTTAATTAATTTTCACTTGAGTGGGGGATTTTTTCCTGTTCACTTTTTGTAAGAAGAATTTCTTCATATTTTCTTGAAAGTACACCACTACACTTTTGAAAGGCCTATCTTTTTTTTATTATTAATTAATTTTTTAATTTAATTTTCACTTGAGCAGAGAATTTTTTTCCCTGTTCGCTTTTTTATGAAACATTCCTCTTGGCGTATTT
>NW_024573322.1:0-17296 GCF_018153835.1 Drosophila eugracilis | reverse complement strand
TTTATTTATTTAAAATTTATGAAAAATTAATTAATGCTTTAGCAACTGCTTTGGAAAAACTATTAAAGCAATAGTTTAAAAAAATATATTTAATAACGATTACTGAATATGCATTTAATTTAAAAAGTCGAGAACATAAAATGAATAAAAAGAGATATGGAATGCATGTCTTAAAAACCTATTTTCTGCAGAGATCTTTTGGGAATATAAAATATTTTTAACATTGACTATCTTTTCCCAAAATCTAAATTCTCTTTAAGTTTTGTTTTTTATATTTATATTTCTTAAATTTCCATAAATTACCAAAATTATAAGAAATTGTATACTTATTTTCCCCTCCCATAATTGATGCAATCATAAACCCTGCAACCCACCCACCTTCCCCACAATAATCAGTTCGCCATTCTCGGGGGCACTCAAATAAAAATGAGTGTGCAAAAGACGGAAAGCAAACAGCCAAGTCACAGATCAATATAATGAACCGAAAAGTAAGCCAGAAGCCGCAACAAATTGCCAGTGAGTCGGTCGGTGGCCAATGCTGCAGTGGCTCAATGTGGATTTTGATTTAAGTTTTAGCACTGCCGCGCACTTATCGAGCAATTGAGGAGGGTAAGAATCGAGGGGGTATATATATATAAGGGCCATATGCGGCATTCCAATGAGAGCCGAAAGTTATTTGCAATATACGAATCGATACGATACGGCCACCCATAGATGATGTATATGTGGCGTGCGGGTATCATCCCAAAGTGCACATCATGATTTTATTAAATGGACTCTGATGTATTTATTGTCCAGCAACAACGTGACTTGTGAATTGATTTCATTAAACTGAAAAAGTTAACAAAGCACCGCTCGGCCATGGCAACATTTTTTGGACAAAGTTGCTCCCGATATCTGGATAGCCAGCCATATATCGCCATATAGATAAATATTTTTTTATAGCAATATGTGCTAGAGTGTGTGTGTGTGTGTGTGTTGGCTTAAGGACATCTATCGTTAGTGGCCAGGAATAGAGACGAAGGATGAGTGAGCCTCAATGACCAATGGCAACAGCAGCGCGCATCGAGCGTGGAATATCAATGTGGTCGAGTGGCCAGGAACAGAACCAGACACCAAAACCAGGACCATCCAAATCCAACCAACTGGCTGACTGACAGACTGACCGAATGTCAGTGTAGTCCTGGGCTGGACCATCCTGGATGGTCCTTTTTGGCCGAACTGCTTTTTGTTGACCGCCGTTCGCCACAAATTGCCAAATTGTGTGAGTGTGCGGCTTTGGCTTCAGCTTTGGCCGGTTTCATTTTGTACAAATAATGATGATAATGTTGATGCGGCTGTTGACTTAACGCACATAACGCTGATTAGCCACATAGTCCGAGAAAGCAATCATTCCGGAGCTGGCACTCCGAATATGCCTTAAATCTTAATTGAAGGTACACCCAGAAAAACCAAGCAAAAATTATGGTTAACTGTTTTACTTTTGGTTAATTTGAATATTTTATAAATTGTTAGAATTATACTTTCTTTTTGAAGTTTAAAATGGAATGTAAACAGATCCCTTACCAATTTCCATCACACCTTTTTCTCCGTGCAGGACAGTAATTTATCCCGCCAACCAAATATGCAAGGCAATTGGAAAAGTAAGGGGCTCATTCAAGGCTTTTTGTACTTGGGATGCCCTTGGCATGCGATTGCACTCAAACAATTTCTATTAAATGCGCTTTTAATTGCAGCCGAGGGTCTTGAAAGGCATTTCAATGGCATTGACTCCGGCCAACGCGGCGTATGCCCGTTGCTCGAATAAAAGCTAATTTCAGGCATTAAGCAAATGTCGCCTCTCGCCCTTCTAAGCACTGCGAATTATACTTGAATGGCGGAGTGAAATGGGAAATGAAAAATTGCCAAGTTGAATGTTGAATGTTTACAACGGACAGACGCCAAGCCATGGCACGCCCACCACTCGAACGTACTCCCACTTTCTCCACAAACTCTCCACTTTTTGCTGTTGTTGCATTGTAAGTTGTCCTGTTTTATAAATGTTGGCGGCAAGAACCACTTACATGAGCCATTTGCATCATATTTCTGTTGTCATTTGTTGACATTTTACTTGCCATGTCCTCCCAGCATGTGTGTCCGTAAGTGTGTGTGTGTGTGTGTGTAGACACTTAATGTGCAGTCATTATTTTCCAAGAAACAAGCTCAGTAGCAAGCCAGCGGAAAAAACAACAACACGCCAACAAAAACGTGGGAGCATAGTGCAAAGGCAAAAGGCACCAGAGCAATAAAAACCCAAATGCAAAAACGTTTCACATATAAAGAGAAATACAGCACGGCGAAAAATAGATGTATTTTTTGGGTTTCCGGAAACAAGAAACAAAACATTTTTAATTCTAGAAAAAATCATATCCTGAATATGTTTCAAAAAATAATATTCATTTTTTAGACATTATTTATGAAGTGAAATACATTTTGAATTAACAAACTTTGCGTATTCACATTTTTAATTGACTTTCTTTTATGGATTTATAAAACAAACATAAAAACAAAACTAAAACATTTAATCCTATTATCGAAAATAATTTGTAAAGCTCAATTATTTTATTAGTATTTTTTCTGCAGTCATTTAATGCATTTTCCCCAGTGAAGTAAATGAAAATATGAAGCCACCACCCCAACAAACATTCTGCAGAGCGTCCAAAAGAAAGAGAGGGGCGAGAGTACCAGACAGAGACGGCGACAGCAACAGCGACGGCGAAAGAAAATGAGGCAGCGGCAAGGAAGGGTTCATCATTGTTTGCCTTTGGCCTGGGCCCAGAACTTGGCTAATTGCCTCGGCCCCGACTATCGTTTTTCACCAATCAGGCGAGTGAGTATTAATTAATTATCTTACCATATGCCATGCTGCATTGAAAGCGGAATTTTCGCTGATTTTTATTTAACTTTGCACGCTAATTAGCGTCCATTCTGATGGCATCCCTTTTTTTGGGCGTTTTTGGCCGGACGAGGATATGGCCAGGATCTGTCTGTCATGGCCTGGCAGTTGGCTCAACTTCAGCTTCTGAAGTTTTTCTCTTTTGCTCTTCTTGCATTCAAGGGGCCAAGTAAAGTTTGCGGAGAACTTTATTCAAGTTTAGTTCTGTTTCCATTTATTTAGCATTTCTTGATTGACAGTTGATTTATAGTGTTCATCGACACCACGGAATCCGCCAATGTAGTTTACAAGTCTCGTATTTTTTCCACGCTTTCAACTAGCTGGGCTCTAATTTAATTTACCATTAACGAATCCATTGTTTTCCATTTCCTCTTGCCTGCTTTTTAGAGTACATCTAAATCAAACTGAGAGAACAAAACAAAAACTGAAATGGCAATTGAATTCCTGATCGAAAAATGCATTTATTGACCTGTTCTATTCTGTTTTGTTATAAACTTAATTGACTGAGAGAAAAATTTAAATGCAGAAAAAGCAAATGTCGCTATGAAGCGACTCAATTTTACCTAGCACTCTAATTATATCCTTTTTTAAAGTAACTAAAAATGTTATAGCATTTATAATTGTGAATCTGAAAAGCTTTAAATTTATGATATTTTTTAAATAATTACACATAAATAGTACATAATACACAAAATATATCATGACCAGAAAATTGTTGTTTTTGCAAGGTATGTTGAAATTTTCATGGCAAATGGTATCTGCATTTCCATTTCTGCGTAATTAATTCAAAGGGATATAACCTTTGGGTAACTAAATTTAAACTTTAAATCTGTTTTGCTATTATTCAATTCAAACAACTGCCCAGCACCTCTATTTACAATAAATATTTTGATGATAAAGTGTCCAACGTAATTAGGATAAATAAATTTTAATGCTGAACTTTACATAGTCAAAATAGGATTAATTAGGTTACTAAAGCAGTGTGTTTGCACTATTAGCTTAATAGATTTATGGAAATATATTAAAAGGGTTCTTCAAAGGACAGTGTCAACATACACCAACATATTTTTATTTGAATTATTTCTCCGTAAATAAAACTAATTGAAGGGTGGTGTAAGCTGTCGCTATTTTTATTTTTTAGACAGAATTTATGACTCGAGTGCACGCATATTTATGTATTTAATTTGAATCGCAGTGACAATTAACTAAGTGGCTGTCCGAACTTTTAGCTAATTTGGCTTGGCGACTGCCTGACCCCAAAAAAATCGGCAACAAATTGTTTTATTTATTTCGTTTGGTCAGTGGCGGCGCCAAAAATCCGCTCTGTAGTGCACTCAACATTTTTTCCGCTGCAATAACACTTTTTTCTTCATTCTTTTTCGTTATTTCTCGCTTCTGGTTTCTGGCTGATGTTTGCTCTTGCTGGTGTTTTGTTTTATTATCTATTAGCAGGTCAATTTATGATTACGCCAACTCCATTACCCCCCGCCAAGGCCTGCGAGGTTATTAAAGTCGATGTCGCTTATCTGCTTCAGCCATAATGCTAAATATGCTAGGGTCCTTACACATTACGCAGTGTTGCACTTAAATTTCACACTTAAATAAACAACTTCCAGGCTGCTGCCGTCGGTTGCTGCTGATGCTGATGTTGTTGCCGCCGCTCGTTGCCAGTTGGTTGTTGGCTGTTGACTGTTGGGGCCTGCACTTGGCCAGGTCCGGGTGCTTGGCCTACTTGGGCGCCCACAAACTGCTAACTGGCGAAAAGCCGAGCCAGCGGCAAGAATAACTCCTGAGAGGAACACGCACACAAACACGCATAAATTGAACAATACCAGGACTCCAGGTCCTGGCCTCTCAGCATCCCCATACCCCGGTGCCCTTAACGCTGCACTGAACAAAGTCGAAATCTCGCAACAATCTATTTGTACATTATTATTACCTTTAAAATTTTAAATTTAAGTACCTTAATAAGTCAATGATTCTGATATACTTCTTTTAAGCCCAATACAAACAAATTGTTAAATATGGAATTGTATAAGAAACTTTAAACTGAAACTAAACTGAAGATAATAATTAATTTTTTTAATTTTACAAAATATATTTTTGAACTCATACATTAATAGTTCTTTTAAGATAACCTTATGATCTAATAACTGTTAAATAAACTACTGTCTTATAACCACAACAACTTAGCAGTGTACTTTCCATGACGTGGCACAGAATGGGGCACATATTATGGCCCTTTAGGATCTGGTTGCTGGTTAGGGGAGTGTGGGGTTTCCTGAGAGAGGTGCTGCTGTGGTGTTAGCGATGCGGTCGTCGGTGGTCCAGAGTTTCAGCGTGATGGCAGTGCGGGATGGGGGGATTGCTTAAAGTGCTTTTACTGCGCTTAATTCGCATAATTAATTTTGTTAGTAAACTTCGGGGGCTAATACATATTTTGCCACCGTTGATGTTCATGTTGCGTTGTTGTTTCCATTGTTGTTGCTGCCTATTTCGCGGCAAACAACCAACTCACGCAGCTGCTGTTTATGTGTGTGCTGTATGTGAGCACCCATCTATGCACGTGTGCATGTGTGTGCCTGTGTATCTGCTTTTTCCGTTTATGTTTATTCATTGAATTTATGACATTATCGTTGCCTACTTTGCGGCGCCCAGCTAACGAACATTCATGCATACATGGCCACAGTGGTGGTCAAAAAAAGGAATACTTTGAAAAATGTACAATTGAACCGAATTAATAAAATATAAACACAAGGAATTATTATTTCTTAGTGATATAAAAATACAAAGGTACTTCAACTGCCATTTTCACCAACTTTAATTGTATCTAATAAGAACAGCATTGAAACAAGTTTTCTTTTCATCGTTAGATATTTGCATATATGCATAGCCAGTAATTGGTAATAATAAGTTACGATAACTATTTTTTCGACTTCAACTGCAAACGTAGATGATTTCGTAGTAGTAGTTATCCGCATGCTTGTGTGCCTATGTGCTGAGCCTGCAGGCCAGGTAATTGCACTTGTGTTTTGCAATCACAGCCTTGCCTAGTTTGCCAGGCACTTTATGTTCAATACGCTGCCGGCCATAGATGCATGTGTACAGTAAGCATCCGATAAAGCTGTCCATTGCTTGAATACACAAAGGAGCTTAGTTTTCATAAAAGAAAATATATTTATTAAATATCAATCCGCTAACTTTGTAAACATTTCAAATTAAACCGCTTTCAATAATATTAAACCCTAAATTAAATACTTTTTATTAGGCAACTTACTGTAACGTGTGTGCTGTTTTTGCATCTTGCAGCTTAATGGCGGCTGGCAAGCGTTTATTTACTTTATTATTGCATATTTGCATGCAGGCCCAAATGTGCGTGGTTTATGGCTCTGTGTGTGAGTGTGTGTGTGCGTGAGGCAGGACAATTGGAAATTGTCTGATAACTGCATCGTGCAAGGATGTGTGCCTATTGGGGCGTGCTTCCGTAGATGACTGCAACTTACGCCCTGGCAGTGGCACTCACCTGCTGCTGCTGCTAATGTGTAGAGGCCATAATCAGCAGCCTCCAAAAGCTGGCCAAGACCCGCGCTTAACTGCACAACCCTCGGCCCTCTGGCATCTTGCGGCTAGAACTGTGGGCAAACACTCGCCAGCGATCCGCTGATTAGGGCAGGCCGTTGCCATTACCAACGCCATTTATTGCTCCACTGGGCCATCGGCTTGCATTTCGATGGGTTGTAAACGTGTGAGTCTTAATGTTAACTAATTGCTTTGTGTTTTCCAGCATGGAATAAATCTATATACATTTTAGTCAAGAAACTGTGAAGTTTTTCGTTTTAGCTCATAGTTCGTTATATGCTATATAAAGAATTAAATAGAAACTATAATAGTAGCAGTGATAATAGTTCAAGCTGAAACAGTTTCGGCCAACGCAAAAAAAGGCAACCGAACTAAATATAAAAGCTATTAAAACTCGATCTTTGTCATTGAGAGCGTAGTCACTAACCCACTTTAATAGACCAAAACAAATTACAAAACAAAGCATTTAGAGGCCTAATTAATGTGCACGCAGGGAAAACGCGTTTTAATTATTCATCGGACCGAAATAACACTCGACGGGCAAAACACAACATAATTAGCGCATAAATTAGTTGGCCGACATAATATTAAATCAGAAATCAAATGCCAAATCGAAAGGTAGCTTTAAATTGCATACTTTTGCGAACTCGATCTCGTTTGATGTACGATAAAACTGCACTTAATGCAACTAATTTGTTAGGCCAGTTGGACTCAATTAATCAGATTCTCCGTTCAGATGCTTAATAATCGTTTAAATACCGGGCGTGGCAGTGAAATTAGGGCTGTTGCCAAGAATCATCCATGGCGTACACTTAATGCAGCGCACTTTAAGCGTATTAAACGCTCCGCGCGTTCATTTACTCATTTATATTTGACCCCTTGTCCCATGACCATCGAATTCAACAGACACCCACACAACTTATTTTAATTAAACGCATTATTTTCGCATTTTCGGTATTTGCCGCTGTCGCTGTCGCTGCCGCTTTATTTGTTTCCACTTATTAAATACTTTTCAAAATGGTCTCCAACGTCGCCAGAAAGTCCACCGACCATGGCAGCCTGTGGCGGCTGTATTTAATAATAAAGCAGCCAAATCCGCAAATAAAGTGTAAATGATAAAAATTTTATTGAGAGAAAAGGCGAGCAAAAGCGGCGGAATAAAAAGTATATCAACAGATAAAAAAAGCGAGCAGCCAACAAAATCTCCCAGAACTGTGAACTGACCTCAGCTTGGCACATTTTTAATTAAACTGCATTAAAATATATGGCAAGCGTGAGGTCAATATATACCATATTCGTTATATTGAATTTTAGCGGCAAAGAAGATTTTATTTATTAATATGCCGCTTGTGACAGTCCACGCTCTTAAGCCAAAATAAGTATCTATAAAAAATAACACTCCCTGGATGGAAAATTGTATCATGTATATACAAACAATAGAAGTTTGGTAGTTATAAATTTATAAAGTTTGTAAGTGACAAACTATTGTAACTTTGTATCGAAGTGATAATAGTTATCATATGTATGTCTTCAGCTAAATCATCGACTTTTTCTTGTGACAGAAACTAACAAACCACGAAATTTTTTGCCCGAATTCGCAAATTTAATAAAACTTTTGGGTCCGAATTCGGAAATTAAATTTTTGGCCAAATTTTCGCTTTTTGACAGGTCGGGTGTCATCAATTTTGGCAAAAAAGTCCAAACAAAAAATTGCTCATTTTTCTTAGTTTTTATGCCATAATTCAGTCAAAACAAGTCCTAGAGCTAAGTCAAAGACTTTTTTGTGCAGCTTTCGACCGCAACTTTCAGCCCATAAACTTTTGGGTCCGAATTCGGAAATATAATTTTTTGCCAAATTTTCGATTTTTTAACAGGTCGGGGGTCATCAACTTTTGCAAAAAAAGACATCAACAAATTGCTCATTTTTCTTGGTTTTTATGCCATAATTCAGCCAAAACAAGACCTAGAACTAAGTCAAAGATTGTTTTGTGCAGCTTTCGAACGCAACTTTCAGCCCATAAACTTGTGTGGCCGAATTCGGAAATTTAATTTTTGGCCAAATTTTCCCTTTTTTGTCAGGTCGGTCATCATTTTAGGCAAAAAAGGGCAAAGAACAAATTGCTAATTTTTTTTTCTTGGTTTTTATGACATAATTCAGGCATAACCAGGCCAAGGGCTCATTCCCAGCAGCATTCGAACGAAACTTATGCAAAATATGCAATATTATGAAGTGTAAGTTTTCATGGGCTTTAAACTATAAATTAGCAAAAGAAAGGCCTACAGCTAAAAATTCCCCAGAACTGTAGACTTAGTTACCACTTGCTTTATATTGAATTTTAGTGGCAAAGAACTTTTTGTACCTGTTAATCGTAGAGTAAAAGGGAAAGTATGTAACAGATAGATGGAAGCGTTTTCGATCCTATAAAGTATATATATTCTTGATCAGGATCAATAGCGAAGTCAATTTAGCCATTTCCGAGTGTCCGTCCGTCCGTATCAACGCTAGAAAGTTTGGATTAGACATATAGGTTTTTATGATGCCCCTTATGCAAATTGTTTTTTTCCGATCAAGCCCCGCCCACTCTAACGCCCAAAAAACCCGAAAAACCAAAAATGCGCAAATCTCGGGAGCTATAAGAGCTAGAAAGTTGTGATTAAGAATACGTATTAGGAAGATGCCACTGCAACTTGCCTCTAGTTTTCATTGGCCACGCCCACTCCACGTCCACGTCCTCACATGGGCAGTGACGTCACTATCAGTTACTCAACATGCTTTCTCCGACAATAGGTGGCGCTTGGGGAATTTCCACTAGCAAAATGAATATTTTAAAATTGTGTGAAACAGTAACTGGTATCTTATAGTCGCGGCACTCGACTTGTTTTTATTTAAATGCAGAAAGAAGTAGAAGCTTAAAATAACATTTAGTGGATAGAATACAATAAGCCAGGAATAATAATTTATGCTCACCGAAATTATATTAATAATTATAAACTCATTTAACACATTATGACGCCTCTCATTTAGCCTGAATAAAAATGAACAACTATAAGAAATCATAGCAGATTTCTGGACAAAGTATTAAAATTATATCATCAGGGATTAATGCGCTTAATCGGGCGATTATTTACATCAGGAGGCGTGCCAGAGAAGAACCTCGACCGACCAAGACCACCTCCTTCCTCAGTTTACAACCGTTCCCAACTGAATGCGCATAAATTAGCCGCACTGACCAGGAAACTTCCAAGTGGCTGGTCAAGTCAAGATGTCTACTAATTGCCATTTTACTGTCACATTTGCTCGGGGATTTACATGTGCATACAATTCACATTATCGTTGCGACTTGGCAAGCTAAGCCTGTGCAGGGAAATGGCAAGGCAAGGCCACGCCCCATCAGGACTCTGACTCTCTCGAGCGGTTCGTGTGCATTTTATTAATAATTATCCTTTCTGGGACCCGACTGTGGGCTTATGCAAATTAGCGAATGGGCATTAAGTGCAGTTAACTTCAGCCTGCTTCGGCAACCATTTGGCGAATTTCAAGTTGAAAATGTGGGAAAGCTGGTTCTCAACTTTACTTCCGGCATAAATTTGTTGAAAAGTGAAATGAATTACATTTTCTACGAACAGAAAAGTTTCAAAAATTTTAAGTTGGAATGAGAGAAAAGTTTAAAGCGAAAGTTAACTATGCATAATGTGATGTATTCGATAATTGCCTGTTTTTTGCTTGCTTTCATTATTAATGCTTTATTGGAGGCTGGAAGTTATTATTTAAGAGTAAGAAGCACTCGGATTCTGGAAAACCGTAAAATAAAATAAAAAATTTTAAGTTATCCGATAAGTTTTATACTTGATTCTAGAATGAAACAATAAAATTAGCTAATTTGTTCGGAATGGAAATCACCTGCAATTCGAAAATCGTAAATGAAACCCAAAGAAACCGCCCCAAACTATGCTGTATATATTTTATGGGAGCGCTGATGCTGACTTGCTGAACCGGAGGCAAGTAAATTAAGACTAATTACAACATAATAACTATAAAATAGCAGAGACAAGTGCTCGGCAGACTCAACAGCTCATTGCCGGGCACTTGCCACTCAACGTAACGGCTGTGGAGCTGGGCCAAGTTCCTGGGCCGAGCCAACAAGAGCTGAACAGAACTCAACAGAACTGAACTGAACCAAACTGGCCGCCTGCAGCGCCGGAGAAAGGTTAAAATAGACTGCAAAACATGATTAAGAGTGAAATATTTATTTGCAGCACTTGGAGGCGCGCCACGGTAGCGGCAACAATTAGAAGCTAGCTACAAGTACCAGTCCAAAGTGTACGGTACAACCGGCTCAGCGCCTCCCAGCGTCGACACGGCTTAAACATGTAAATGGCTGCAAGAAGGAGGCCATGATTTAATGGTCTCCACTGCTAACGCGCCCAGGAACAAGCACGGCGGCAACAAGTGCTTGGGCCTTAATGCCTATTTTAATTGTATTACAAGTTCGTTGGATACTATCAAAACTGTGTATATATATACTATTTATACTAAAATTCTTTAAACGATAAATGCGAGTTTGTGCTTAATATTCTATTTCCTCGTCAAAGCTATAGCCAGACTCATCGTCATTCCCGCCCGTGTTAAGCATGTCCTGAAGTGTGGCCTCTGCTTCTGCGCCCGGTTCGGCATCAGCCTTTTTAGCTTCTGACTCAATAGTACTATCCAGATCATCTAAGAAAGAGATTTTATTTATTTCTTGGCAGGACATATTAGTTATTTGGTTAAACCCACCTGCTTCCAATACCTACCGCTGGCTTGGTATCCGGCTGGTCTTCATCAGCTGCTCGACTAACTGGTAGACCCACCTCTACTTTGGGGCGTTTCCTACTGGGTCCCGGCAGATCTGCTGCTGCCCTGGTTCCCCTGACCTTGGACACAACAGGACCTTCTTCTACTATTTGGTTTGGTATCTGCACTTGTTGCTGGAGAATCATCCGACAATCCGCCAATGCCATCTGACAGGGTTTTGAGAATTTCATAGTTGATCTTACTGGAGATCTTCTTTTCTTGCAGCATCTTTTCTATGGCTTCGCCGGCAGTGGACGAGGGTCTATGCGAAACGCATAGTGTACAAACATTGATCTGTAAGCCAAAGAATACTTATATTATATATAAATACGGAAGAAACCACAAAATACGCGCCTTTCCGACTCATTGGAAAATACAAGTTAATAATAGTTAACAGGGAGGTATTAACCATATTAATCAAAACATTTGGAAACAAATTAGTGAAAAAGTAAGGCTTAATTTCAGTTGCTTAACTTTGTTTTAAAATCATAACCCAAAACAAAAAATATTACTTAAGAATTTTGAACTTATGACGGAATAGATAGAATAGTGTTAGAGTATCACCCCATAAACTTTTGTGGCCGAATTCGAAAATTTAATTTTTGGCGAAATTTTCGCTTTTTTGACAGTCAGCTAAGTCAAAGACAGCTTTGTGCAGCTTTCGACCGCAACTTTCACCCAATAAACTTTTGTGCCTTTTGCTTTGTGCTTTATGCTTTGCGCTTTATTTTTGTGCTTTATTTTGTTTTGTGCTTTATTTTGTGCTTTATTTTGAGCTTTGTGCTTTATTCTTCAGCCAAAACAAGGCCTAAAGCTAAGGCAAAGCTTTCGACCACAACTTTCACCCCATAAACTTTTGTGGACAAATTCCGAAATTTAATTTTTGACCAAATTTTCGCTATTTTGACATTTTTCAAGAAAAGACAAACAACAAAATGCTCATTTTTCTTTGCATAATACAGCCAAAACAAGTCCTAGAGCTAACTCAAAAACTGTGGCGGATCTTAGAAATTGAGTTTTTTGCCAAATTTTCGCTTTTATGACAGGTCGGACTCATCAATTAATCAGCCAAAACAAGGCCTACATACATGACCTGGGACACAATGTCCATTTTTCCTGGATTTTATGCCATAATCTAAATTGGAAATATGCGACTTCATTTTCCTGATTTGGCTTATTGTGACTTCTGGTTAAGGGGGATTTCTATAAGATACAATTTATTAAGAAGAATTCCTTTTTATTTTACCTTCCTTTTGCAATATCTTGCCTAAGATTCCTAATGGCTTCATCTTATAAATATTTTGACATTGTGAAACGTCTTGTTAACCGAGGGTGGCGAGTTCAATGCGAGAATGTTTTTTCATTAAAAATCTTGAAGGAGAAGCCTCTATTTTCGTCAAAAGGAAAATTATAGTTAACACCCGAATCATACCAAAACAGTTTCATTGAGCATTTCTTGTAATTTCTTTGAGTGTAGTTAACCTACAGAACAACTCATTTAGACTCCTAGAAGGTTAACCAGAAATGATTTACTGGTAAGCCATATAAAAGTCACAAAGCTATGGCACCCGCACGACTAATTGCTTGTCAGGCGTATTGATCAAAAGCTTCTTTGCCACTAGGCCATTTCAAGCGGCACGCATCAAAGTTGATTTTTAATTAGTTAATAATAAATCGAAAGCAGCGCGATCTCGAGGGAGAGTGACTGAGAGCAGCGAGATTGCTGCCAGCTTGCAACATAATAAATAAGAGCATATTGAACTCCCACCCGCCACTCCCATAATTTTAGACGCTGCCCTGCTTTTCATCGGAAAATCGGAGTGGATGTCTCTGTGTAAATGAGCTTAATGAGCAGAATGAAAAGGCGTTCGCTTTTTCGTGACCGAATGAAATAAACAAAACAATTTTGAGATTAAGAGCTCGTCAAATCGGATATGTATTTGTTTACGCGGGATTATGCAACCGCCCGCACAGTGGTCTTCGGTTTCTGCTCGACTTTTAAACAATCAATTTAAAAGCAATAAAATACCAATTGACAGCATCAAATTCTCCATCAAAGAGTCAATTGCTAAACTCAAACTCCATAAAGACCTCGAAACGGAAATCTAGCAACTCAACGACGTCATTGTCGTCATCTCAACTTGGCGGGCTGTAATGTAAGCCCCACAAAGTTGCTGCACTTTTTATTGAAATGGCCGGGATTGGGTTGCCATCTAACCACGGACGAGCGACCACTGTGCATGCCGAAGATTCAGGATTTTCCCATTTTCTTCCGGACTTTTTGTCTGGCGAGCGACTAACACTAAAGCTCCCGCTCTCGCCTTTCGCTGCTGTTCCGCTTTTCCTTTCCCAACTCTTTCCCGGCCTTTTCTTTCACCTTCTCGAGCAATTATTTTCCCGATTGAACAGACTAGCCATGCATGCTCTAGTCTCAATCCCTCTCTCTGTCGCTCTCTTTCTCTCTCTCTCTCTCTCTCTCTCACTCTTTCACTCACTCTGTGTGGTGTGTGCCAGGAGCTTTTTCATCTGCCACACATTTCAGAAAAAACTAAATAGCAACATCACAAAGTTTTTCAGTTTGCTTGTTGCTTTACACGCGATGCGGTTCGTTTAAATTGGCTTCTCTTTCGTTTTAATATAATTCAACCAAGAAAACAAAATAAAATAAAACAAAAAAACTGTGTGTGTGCGTCTTTTGAAACCGCCAAAGGTAGATGATTCTGAAATTCCGTTGCTATTTCGAACGGCTGTGCAAACTTGCGTATACGCAATGTTGTCAACATGTCATCCATACGCGCAGTGGTCCGAGCGTTATTAATGTGCAGTCTTCTGCAAGTGCCGTGAAATATAATTCAAATTAGTTTTCTGGCGCTTAGTGACGCTCAAGGTGCGCATTGGCGCAAAATTCAATTCAATTCTAGAATTCATCACCTACATACATATATATATATATCAAATGAAATAAACAAGTTGAGATCTATGTGTATGCTGGCTAGAGGTTCTTGTATATTTTTTTGGCAATACTACTTAACCAATGTATTTTCTATGTGAGTCAGCGGCTTCTTGCCGTGACCGCGACGGCAGTGAAAACGAAATGAAAGGCGGTGCATTTGAAGAAATGAACAAGTGAACAAATGAGACCACCTCGCTCCCAATTTAAAAATGTTCCCCAATTAGAAATGTAAACAAAGGCCGAATAACTTGTCGGCAGGTGTTGCATCCGTATTGTTTCAACCATTTGTGGTACTTCCCAGCGCCAGTTCGCTGAAGAAATGTAGTGATATAACAAAGATATAAGGGCGGGCGGCCAGTTGGCACTGGATGCATAGTATGGGTCTCCGAATCCGTTTCCATTTTGTCGGTAGCGACTTGGCAGCATATGAGCATGCAAATAGATAACTAGATAGCATCATCTTGTTTTTGGTGCCAAAGTCAGAAAAGCGTATAATTGCCAGCCGGGAGGCGGATTACAGGGGACACTTGCCACTTGCCACTTTCACATACTAACATACACATTTGCTCGATGCTCAATGATCGATGACGAGCGCCCACAACTTGGCAAGGGCTAACTTTTATTTAATGTCATTATTTGCGATGCCCTTTCAATGGCCTTTCGCAAGCCATATTCGTGCGCTGGCTGAAGAGAGTGCTTTTGTGGAGCTACTGATTACATACTATTTATAGGGATGGGATGTGGGGCGTTTGATTCGCCATATCTGTCGCCAATACCATGACAATAAAATGGCAAACCGAACAATAGTAGCAGCAACAAATACATCCTAATAGTAGAGTAACGCCCAGGCGGCAAAATTGTTTTTCAATCGCTCAATTGAAAATGAAATAGGTGAAATGACATCGAAATTAAAACAATTTCTTGGTCATTTGGAAATATGTTAATGAAAATTGCTTTTGACATAGAAATTACAAAACAATTGAGAAAACAAATAAAGTTGTTTTGATGATAGTTTAGCAAAAGTGTTGGGCACGCGATCTCTCGGGAGGCCTGTTACTCAATCAGTTTTGACTGCCATCTGGGAGATTGACATCCAGTTTTTAATTTCCTGCCCTTTTTTAGATACTCTATAAGATTAGCATTAGAGTTCGGAACTTGAAATTCCAAGCACTTCCCTAGTCACCCACACACTCTGACTTTGGTTTGGCTGCTCAATTCCAGAATGATTGGCTTCGGCTTTGCCTTTCTTTACGCATGGTTAATTAAAGCAGCAATTAAATACATTTTATTTAAGCTACAGAACAGAAACCGAAACAGAATAGTTGCCAAATTGGTGTTTTCCAAAAAAGAAAAACCAAATTCAAAGGCTACCCGCGAATAGCGGAAGTTATAAATTCCTAAGCGGGCTGATATCATGGCTATTTATACATATGTCGCCATCAGATGAGTTATTACCCCAGGGACTAGAAGTTGGTCAGACGGTGCACGGCATATCAATTAGAAGAAAGCGCCGGGCGGGGCCATCACCCTTTGTCTTCGGTTTGGCATATGTGAATCCCCACCGGACACCTAGGTGCAACATGTGCGATATGACCCAGCCACGTTCCGGTCATTAACCGGAAAAGTGCATCGCTCAGACAGAATGGCCATTAAGCCCCAGTCCCAGGCCCTTTCCCATTCCCATTTCGCCGTTCTCGCCACTAACTCAGATCATTAATTGCAACCATTTGATTTGTTTACTCCAAAAAAAAGAAAAAAGAACGCAACAATTCGCAAAAAGTGCAGAAGGCAGGAAGAGCCAATTCGGGCAAACACAAACAATTCCTTCACTTTCGGGCCAAGTTCTACGGACTGCCGACTACGAACTACGGGCTGGTACATCGCGGGAATATTTAAGTGCAAATAAAAAACAATGACGACAGCCAAATGGATTTGGCGCTTGGCGCTGAGCATCTTGGGTAAGTACGACCACCTATTACTATGTTATTTTTAAGGCCGACCGATGCTGATTTTATGGACTTTTGATCGATTTACGCGTATTTTTGGCCAGTTGAGTAAATGAAAAATGTTTCGCACATGGCCCCTAGGAACTTGAATTCCTATTTCATTCTGTACCATTCATAGCCAGCGATTAGAATTTTTCCGGCAATAGGCGTCACGAATGTATGTGATCGCCAATCTCCGGCCAAATGGCATAATGTTTATTTTTATCAAATGCCAAATCAGCTGTGTCAACTGGATGTTTGCCTGTCGTTCCGTAACCTTTGGTTTTTAGAGTACATTTCTTTTTAAAATCACATAAACAATCTCGAAGAGATGAGTATGCTATTATTAACAAGAAAATAAATTCCCAAATATTTCCACTTAAACAAAAGAGGAATAATAAACATAGAAAGATGTCTGATTTAGTCATGACGAAGATGAATGCTCTTGAAAGCCCTTTATTACTCTTGAAGAACTAAAAAACAACATAGATTTGAAGGTCTGCTGATTGCAAATTTCATAAAATATATTTTTTCAGGTAAAATTGTATAGTAAGCATTATTACAAATTCTTTATACCTTCGATGGGTCTAAAATGTATTTTTCATTTTTGGCCCCACCATGTCGCTGCTTTGGACTAATATATATATATATATATTTATGCTTCGATCCATATGGCAAACCAAACATTCGTTCTTTTTATAATTTTCACAAAACTTTGACAAATCACGCTTGAAAGGCTGGCCAAGATGCGGACACTTGCGTTCACTCACTTGTCAGCTGATCTGTCTCTTGCGTTGACATCCCAATCAATCTAGGCTATGTGGTTCAATTGGAGACCCACAGCCGTCGAGCAGAGACATTACGCATACGTAGCGTTGACTCAAGTTGGGCGGTTAAAAGCAGGTGGTCCATTGAAAGTGAAATTCAAACGAAAATTCAATTCTGTCACCACGGGAAGTATGTCTCACTTGAGCACATATATATATATGATATTTTATAGAGCAATACGT
>NW_024573321.1:0-10086 GCF_018153835.1 Drosophila eugracilis | reverse complement strand
CAATACCATATATGTTGTGTAACGTGTTCGCCCTGAGCATCTTCTGATATATTCCTTGATCCTTTTAGAGAACTGCGACGTGCTTTTCCAAGGTTTTGAGTAGCGCATCGGTCAATTTCCACCGAGGTCACGCGTCTGATTCAAACGTATCATCTGAAATACGGGAAACGAATATAAGTTTTTCAGGTGGGATTGCCTTTAGGTGCTTCAGCCTAGCAGATTATAATTGCGCACTGCTCGTGTATGCCGGTAGTCTGGGGCTGGAATTTCCCTGCAGTGTTTCGGGCGGGTTATTGGGGTTATATTATTATAAAGCGAACAGACTATCAAACGATTTCATACCCTCATGACCTGTAAATTCGGATGGCGAATTTTTTGTCATCACCGGAGTCGTAGCCATATGCCTAATAAACAACTGCGGCAACTCTTGAGTTTTCTGTTTATAAGAAGTGAGAGGAAGAATGGTCTAAAGTCTGCGGCACACATGAATTTGATTTTTTACGCTTTGGAAACCGATTAAACAGAACAAAAACCCATGTGCGAGATCAGAAAAAGAGAGAAAGCTGAGGGAGTATATTAATGAGCACACAAGGAAAACGGAGAGAGAGCATAGGGAATAGATTAAAAACAATATAGGGTTTAGATATGCACAAGGGAAAAGTGCAAGCGGGAGAGGAACCTTTTAATCTCCAAAGGCGAAAGATAAGAAGGAGATGAAATCATTTTAAGTAAATTAAAGCTTCAAACAAAAAAAGAAACACTTCACTACTGCAACTACTACTACACACTGCGCGGAAAACAAACGGATGTATTTTAAATTAATTCCAATATAATTAATATTAAGAAAGTATTGAATTCGCGACTATTTTGGCAAAGATAAACGAGAGCACAAAACGCAAACCGTTCGCCTCGAAAGAAAAAAATGTACACGTCTCTCGAGTCTAATACATCATCGTTTCAAGGAAAATTATATCATAAGTTTTATTAGTAGTACTCGAGTTTAGGTTGATATAAAATCTAAGAAAACGCGTTAATATTCTCAAATTCTGTTTTTATTTGTAATCGATGTGGTGGTCTTGTAAATAACCTAATTAATACTGTACTTTAAATGGGAAACTTAAAACGAAGAGAAATGTAAAGGGAATATGATAAGAAAAAAAGTAAAGATGACATATCTGCCGACTGTTATTAACGCTGCTACTAGAACATTTAAAAACAAAAGCCATTGGACATTATGATTGCAATTAAAATTGTACGAAAATCAGTTCAATCGACACTGGGTTCAAAGAAAAAATGAAAGTACCAAGAATAATTTATGTGCCCAAATTGGTTTTTTTACCAATCGTACCTATTTTGACTTCCCTAAGTGCCCTAAGTAGTTTAGATTCTGGAAGTGCAGCCATTGCAAAAACAATAAACAATGCTAAAATGGCGAAAGAGGATACAATAAAACTGCGAGAGAGTTCAAAATTTTAATACATTCAAATGTGGTCATATATGTCTTTCATTTCTACTTCCTTTGTCAATGGAGTGAGTCAATAACCGATCAATTTGATTGGCTTACACATAGTTGAAAACATATGTACCGTATATAAGTTTGTATGTGTAGCTTCTGGATGGTATCAAAATCGGGACTGCTTACTTTAAAATTCATATTCACATTTGCATTTACATTCAGCAGACGTTGAAATAGTAAAAAACTAAAAAGTGAATAAGAAAATAAAAAGTTATATACAACAAATTAACACCAAAAACCAACTGATTAACAAAAAAAAAGCATTAACAAAAAGAAAAACAACTGATAGCAATGAAAAAAACAGCTAAGCATCAAAAATCAGAAATGGTTGATGGAAATTTTTATATTCACTGCTGCACAACCCTGACATATCTTCTAAGGCTTATGTTCAATGCGCTATCAAAATAAAATACATTTCTATTTAACATTTATTGAAGTGCTTTGGGATATAAATTACGAATTAAGAGTAGGATGTACCTTTCCCTGGTGGTTATTGGGCCACCCTAGAATGAAGGTAACCCTTCGGGTACCTGCGCTCGCACAATCTGGGCTCTCCGTGGGTGCTCAGTCGGCTTCCCGACATGCAGAAGAGTTAGAGCTTTGTCTTCGGGACCCGACAAAAACATATAACTCGATAGAACGGGTCGCATGGCAGAGGCTTGGCGTAACTGCGCTGCTGGCTCGGAGACAATGCTTAGATTGCTTTGGCTCTTAGTATTAGACTTATTTTGATCCCAATAAAGAGCAGTCTCTCGAGGAAAGCTGCACCGGCGGAAGCATTTATTTAGCTGATTTTGGTTAGGTCCTCAAGGCGCCCTACACCTACGCCCTACACCAAGAAGACATCTGCACCCGGCGAACATTGGCCAGAAGACCGCGTGTGACGCCGGCCTCGGGATATACCCCATCGGACGTTGATTCCGGCACCACGGCGACATTGACGGCAGCGTGGGACTCCCGTTATAACCTAATTGGCACTCAACTGTAAAAAGAATCCACGGCCCCAAGGAGATACTGGAGCTTAAAAAAAAAGATAATTACAGCTACTGGCTGGAAACATTTTTTCCGCTTGAGAAAATTTTTTATTTGAATTTTGCATAAATAATAAATAGCAATTTTGACCGGTGCGTGTGGCCTAGAATAAAGGCATATTAATAAATGAATAAGGATTAAATTAAATGTTGGAGTTTTAATATGAATATTTATATGAACATTTTTGAAGTAAAATTTATTCAAAGTGAAAAAACTATTTGAATATTTAGTCTTATTTATAAAATATTTTTATATATCATTTTATATTTTATTTTATGTTTGCTAAGATAATTTTAGTCGAATTAGAATATTCGGCCGTTGAGTGAATGTGAAGTGTCAACCACCTAGCTTAGTCTTGATGAGCTTTCGGGGCCCATATAGGGAAGTGAAACGGGAATTCGAAAGTGAAAGTGAAGAAGGGTGGGACGAAGGTAGCGCAAGCCTTTGTCCAGAAGGTTGCATAATGAACGCAGCCAACATGGAAGCTATCATTCAGGCCGCGTTAAGCCAACAAAAACAAAGACTTAGGGCCGAGAGGCCAAGAAGGAGCTAAAGAATTAACTGTGAGTTCCGCTCATAGCTCCAGTAAAGTAACAAAACAATGCCTAATGAACATTTTTGACCTAACGGCTCCTATTGGATACCGTTAATACGTTTGATGCCATAGTAGGTTTCGACCTGCTAACGTAGGCCGGAGCGACATTAGACCTACGGAATAGGGTAATCAAATATGGGAACGAATCTGAACAACTAAAATATTACAAATGTGTTAGTGTGAACTTCACAAATATCGATGCCTTGTAGTCCCGAATTCGGTGAAAGGTGAATTTAGAAAGGTGATACTTAAGAGGAAACAGGTCTTTTCGCACTCTAACGAGGCGCTCCCATTATACACCTCAGTTATGGCCCCTATTCGTACGGAGGGGAACGACCCCGTATATTCCAAGCTGTATCCATACCCCATTGGGCAGCGGATTTCGTTAACACAGAAAGCAAACAGTAGTTAAAGGATGACATTATACGGCCGTCGAGCTCGCCATTCAACAGTCCAATGTGGGTTGTTGACCAAAAAGGGCCTGATGCCGACGCTAACAGGAAAAAACGGGTGGTTATAGACTTCAGGAAGCTGAAGGAGCGAACCATCGCCGACCGCTATCCTATGCCGAGGGTTCCTATGATTCTAGCGAACTTAGGGAAGGCAAAATTGTTTTCCAACCTGGACATAAAGTCACGGTATCTGGCCGATAGAACCGCGAGAAGACAGCTTTCTCCGTGAACGGAGGGAAGTATCAATTTTGCTGCCTTTACCTTGGACTTAAATATGCAGGAAGCATTTTCCAGAGGGCAATTGACGACGTTCTGCGCGACTAGATTGGGAGAACTTGTTAAGTCTATATGGATGACGTGATAATTTTCCCCGACAATGCTGCCCATCACGTAAGGTACAATGACGCAGCTCTAAAATGCCTGGGTGAGGCCAACATGAAAGTGGCACCAGAAAAGACCAAATTCTTAAGGCAGAACGTTGAGTTTTTTAGGATTATTGTTACGTCAAACGGGGCCAAGACAGACCCGGAGAAGGTAATGGCCATTCAGGAGTACAATGAGCCAAAAAATTTGTTCAGCCTCAGGTCTTTTCTAGGGTTGGCTAGCTACTATAGAAGTTTTGTCAAAGACTTGGCGTACATAGCTAGACCACTTTCATCCATAGAGAATGGCACGGTTAGCAGACATATGTCAAAGAAAGTCGCTATTGAGTTCGTCGAGTCCCAACGCAGAGCGTTTTATCAAGTTTTTCAAGATGTTTCTTTAGTTGTTTTGAAGATGCCAAAGTTGAGCTAACTGTACGGTGACGGATACTAGGCTCGCTACTAAATAAAATTATTAAAGCCGTGTACTTAATAACGTTGGCTGTGCTGTCAATACCATATATGTTGTGTAACGTGTTCGCCCTGAGCATCTTCTGATATATTCCTTGATCCTTTTAGAGAACTGCGACGTGCTTTTCCAAGGTTTTGAGTCGCGCATCGGTCAATTTCCACCGAGGTCACGCGTCTGATTCAAACGTATCATCTGAAAGCCGGGAAACGAATATAAGTTTTTCAGGTGGGATTACCTTTAGGTGCTTTAGCCTAGCAGATTATAATTGTGCACTGCTCGTGCATGCCGGTAGTCTGGGGCTGGAATTTCCCTGCAGTGTTTCGGGCGGGTTATTGGGGTTATATTATTATAAAGCGAACAGACTATCAAACGATTTCATACCCTCATGACCTGTAAATTCGGATGGCGAATTTTTTGTCATCACCGGAGTCGTAGCCATATGCCTAATAAACAACTGCGGCAACTCTTAAGTTTTCTGTTTATAAGAAGTGAGAGGAAGAATGGTCTAAAGTCTGCGGCACACATGAATTTGATTTTTAACGCGCTGGAGACTCATTTTACAATTAAATAATATTAAATTGCTTGGCTTTACGAAGCACCGATTAAACAGAACAAAAACCCATGTGCGAGATCAGAAAAAGAGAGAAAGCTGAGGGAGTATATTAATGAGCACACAAGGGAAACGGAGAGAGAGCATAGGGAATAGATTAAAAACAATATAGGGTTTAGATATGCACAAGGGAAAAGTGCAAGCGGGAGAGGAACCTTTTATTCTCCAAAGGCGAAAGATAAGAAGGAGATGAAATCATTTTAAGTAAATTAAAGCTTCAAACAAAAAAATAAACACTTCACTACTGCAACTACTACTACACACTGCGCGGAAAACAAACGGATGTATTTTAAATTAATTCCAATATAATTAATATTAAGAAAGTGTTGAATTCGCGACTATTTTGGCAAAGATAAACGAGAGCACAAAAACGCAACCGTTCGCCTCGAAAGAAAAAAATGTACACGTCTCTCGAGTCTAATACATCATCGTTTCAAGGAAAATTATATCATAAGTTTTATTAGTAGTACTCGAGTTTAGGTTGATATAAAATCTAAGAAAACGCGTTAATATTCTCAAATTTTGTTTTTATTTGTAATCGATGTGGTGGTCTTGTAAATAACCTAATTAATACAGTACCGTTTGAAGGGTATATATTAGGATACACTTTTTGTGGAGAAAAACGTTTAAAACGAGGTGATAAATGAATAAAAAACTGTACGAGGCTTGTAAAGATCGCGATATTGCATATTCTCATAAAGGATTAGTTGAACGCCGCACTGCAGATTCTATATTAACATAAAAGGTTTGGTTACGTGTAAAAGCACAAAAAAAACACTCTTGGTGAGAAAGCAGAACATAACCAACATTTTTAATGCAAAGAAAATTTTAAATGGGAAACTTAAAACGAAGAGAAATGTAAAGGGAATATGATAAGAAAAAAAGTAAAGACGACATATCTGCCGACTGTTATTAACGATGCTACTAGAACATTTAAAAACAAAAGTCATTGGAAAATCAGTTCAATCGACACTGGGTTCAAAGAAAAAATGAAAGTACCAAGAATAATTTATGTGCTCAAATTGGTGTTTTTTTTACCAATCGTACCTATTTTGACTTCCCTAAGTGCCCTAAGTAGTTTAGATTCTGGAAGTGCAGCCATTGCAAAAACAATAAACAATGCTAAAATGGCGAAAGAGGATACAATAAAACTGCGAGAGTTCAAAATTTTAATACATTCAAATGTGGTCATATATGTCTTTCATTTCTACTTTCCTTTGTCAATGGAGTGAGTCAATAACCGATCAATTTGATTGGCTTACACATAGTTGAAAACATATGTACCGTATATAAGTTTGTATGTGTAGCTTCTGGATGGTATCAAAATCGGGACTGCTTACTTTAAAATTCATATTCACATTTGCATTTACATTCAGCAGACGTTGAAATAGAAAAAAAATAAAAAGTGAATAAGAAAATAAAAAGTTATATACAACAAATTAACACCAAAAACCAACTGATTAACAAAAAAAAAGCATTAACAAAAAAAAAAACAACTGATAGCAATGAAAAAAACAGCTAAACATCAAAAATCAGAAATGGTTGATGGAAATTTTTATATTCACTGCTGCACAACCCTGACATATCTTCTAAGGCTTATGTTCAATGCGCTATCAAAATAAAATACATTTCTATTTAACATTTATTGAAGTGCTTTGGGATATAAATTAAGAATTAAGAGTAGGATGTACCTTTCCCTGGTGGTTATTGGGCCACCCTAGAATGAAGGTAACCCTTCGGGTACCTGCGCTCGCACAATCTGGGCTCTCCGTGGGTGCTCAGTCGGCTTCCCGACATGCAGAAGAGTTAGAGCTTTGTCTTCGGGACCCGACAAAAACTGATAAATCGATAGAACGGGTCGCATGGCAGAGGCTTGGCGTAACTGCGCTGCTGGCTCGGAGACAATGCTTAGATTGCTTTGGCTCTTAGTATTAGACTTATTTTGATCCCAATAAAGAGCAGTCGCTCGAGGAAAGCTACTCCGGCGGAAGCATTTATTTTTCTGATTTGGGTTAGGTCCTCAAGGCGCCCTACACCTACGCCCTACACCAAGAAGACATCTGCACCCGGCGAACATCGGCCAGGAGACCGCGTGTGACGCCGGCCTCGGGATATACCCCATCGGACGTTGATTCCGGCACCACGGCGATATTGACGGCAGCGTGGGACTCCCGTTATGTCATAAGCTAATTGGCACTCAACTGTAAAAAGAATCCACGGCCCCAAGGAGATACTGTAATTGTTTCGATGTAATACGGCTTAAAAAAAAAAGATAATTACAGCTACTGGCTGGAAACATTTTTTCCGCTTGAAAAAAGTTTTTTTTTTGAATTTTGCATAAATAATAAATAGCAATTTTGACCGGTGCGTGTGGCCTAGAATAAAGGCATATTAATAAATGAATAAGGATTAAATTAAATTTTGGAGTTTTAATATGAATATTTATATGAACATTTTTGAAGTAAAATTTATTCAAAGTGAAAAAACTATTTGAATATTAATTCTAATTTATAAAATATTTTTATACATCATTTTATATTTTATTTTGTGTTTGCTAAGATAATTTAGTCTTGATGAGCTTTCGGGGCCCATATAGGGAAGTGAAACGGGAATTCGAAAGTGAAAGTGAAGAAGGGTGGGACGAAGGTAGCGCAAGCCTTTGTCCAGAAGGTTGCAAAATGAACCCAGCCAACATGGAAGCTATCATTCAGGCCGCGTTAAGCCAACAAGAACAAAGACTTAGGGCCGAGTTCCAAGCACATATTAGCACAGTTAATCAACAGCTACAAGAGCTCGTAGAGACTCCGCAAGTCGAGGCTTATCAGATAATAAGTGTTAGCCCAACAGTGGTGCCGTGCGAAATAACGTTACATATAGTCAAGTCAGTTCTTGAGTTTAACAGGGGTACAAGATGAGTATGTAGCAACGCGGCAGTCCGCAACCGACGCCTATGAGCTATTCCAACCATATCAGGGCAGCACCGCGCAATCATTAGAAATAAAATCAGGGGACCAGCAAGAGCCCTGCTACTATCGCACAACACCGTCCTTAATTTTGCCGCCATTTTAACTAGGTTAGACTAATCTTAAGCAGATAAGACTTGGTTGCGGCTGTTACGCCAAGGGCTTGATGTAGTCAGTCAAAGGAGATAGAGGTCTAATGGAATATTTCGACGAGATCGAACGAAAGCTGACGCTCGTCACAAATAAGATTGTCATGACGCACGACACGAAGAGAGCCACGCTGCTTAAAACAGAGGTTAGGGGTGACGCTCTACATGTATTTGTATCGGGTCTTAAAAAATTTGAGGGTTGTGGTCCTGTGGACCTGCCAACAACAGAGGCAGAGGCGAGTATCGAGTGGAGCATGTTCGCAGCCCAGATATTCTAAAACAATGGAAAGTTTCGGTGCCAATCCAAACAATTGTTTTAGGAAGTCAGGCTGGAATCAAAGTAACGATTCCTGGCGGAGACAGGGAGATTGGATAGATCAGGGCAAGCCGGATAAAGCTCCGGTGCCAATGGACGTATTTCCGTCGACCCATGGATTTAGGCAACAGAGAAATTTCAGGCAGGGCTACAATTTACAACTCCCGACTCAACAGACCCCGAAAAGGCCAAACTCTTCACAGAGGATATCCGGTCAAAGGCGTCAACAACGTCGAGCAAGCCGATAGCGCGGAAGGTAATCCCAAATACGAGGATGAGGCTGCAGCTGCTCTGAGCGCAATCGAGGATGATAGCGACTTCCAAGTCTGTGATGAATTTGTAAATTTTTTAGACGAAGGGCCCGCTTGCCCTTCGTTGAGGGAAGGCTGGCGGGGAAAACTACGAGAATTCTTATAGACACCGGAGCGGTAAAGAATTACATAAAGCCCAAGAAGGAGCTAAAGAACGTAATGTTTCTCGACTCCCCATTAACTGTGAGTTCCGCTCATGGCTCCAGTAAAGTAACAAAACAATGCCTAATGAACATTTTTGACCTAACGGCTCCTATTGGATACCGTTAATACGTTTGATGCCATAGTAGGTTTCGACCTGCTAACGTAGGCCGGAGCGACATTAGACCTACGGAATAGGGTAATCAAATATGGGAACGAATCTGAACAACTAAAATATTACAAATGTGTTAGTGTGAACTTCACAAATATCGATGCCTTGTATTCCCGATATCGGTGAAAGGTGAATTTAGAAAGGTGATACTTATGCCTATTCGTACGGAGGGGACACCCGAGAGGAAACAGAAAGTCGTTAAAATAATTTCGGCCGTCGACTCACCATTCAACAGTAAGCTGAAGGTAACAGAAAACGGGTGTTTATAACTTAGGAACCATCGCCGACCGCTATCCTATGCCGAGGGTTCCTATGATTCTAGCGAACTTAGGGAAGGCAAAATTGTTTTCCAACCTGGACTTAAAGTCAGGGTACCACCAGATTTATCTGGCCGAAAGAACCGCGAGAAGACAGCTTTCTCCGTGAACGGAGGGAAGTATCAATTTTGCTGCCTTTACCTTGGACTTAAATATGCAGGAAGCATTTTCCAGAGGGCAATTGACGACGTTCTGCGCGACCAGATCGGGAGAACTTGTTAAGTCTATATGGATGACGTGATAATTTTCCCCGACAATGCTGCCGATCACGTAAGGTACAATGACGCAGTTCTAAAATGCCTGGGTGAGGCCAACATGAAAGTGGCACCAGAAAAGACCAAATTCTTAAGGCAGAACGTTGAGTTTTTTAGGATTATTGTTACGTCCAACGGGGCCAAGACAGACCCGGAGAAGGTAATGGCCATTCAGGAGTACAATGAGCCAAAAAATTTGCTTAGCCTCAGGTCTTTTCTAGGGTTGGCTAGCTACTATAGTAGTTTTGTCTGAGACTTGGCGTACATAGCTAGGCCACTTTCATCCATAGAGAATGGCACGGTTAGCAGACATATGTCAAAGAAAGTCACTATTGAGTTCGTCGAGTCCCAACGCAGAGCGTTTGAACGCCTGCGGAACATTTTGTCATCGGAGGACGTTATCCTGTCGTATACGGATTTTAAA
>NW_024573320.1:0-3897 GCF_018153835.1 Drosophila eugracilis | reverse complement strand
AAATGCCGGTCCGGTTTCCGGTCGGACCAACGAGTTTTTATCTAAGCCCAAAAAGGGCGCTTATCATCATTTTGAAATTGCCATCCGTGTTGATTTGGTAGGTTTCATAAATCGAGGTAGGTGAACTCAGCATGGAAAAATCGAGTCGATTTAATTTATTTTCTTTATAAGCTTACAATTCTTATCAATTAACTTTCTAATTATATATAAAAGCTGTGTTATATATGTATTTTGTTGATTTTGATATATATATTATATTAGTATATATATTATTTGACTTAGCTTAATAAAAGGAGTTATATATGAATATGATGAGAAATTGATTCAGTTATTGGAACTAATCTGAGTTTCCTAACAAAATGATAAAGGTTGAATCGTGTCGTTAGGTCACTGTACTGGCTCCCACTAATTGTTTCTTGATGCGTTTTGTAACTCGATAACCAAACAGTAAAGGATGGCGCGAATTCCCCAGGAGTCATTACCTGGGCGGGAGTCTACCTAAGGAGTCTGTCCCGCTAATGATCCGAAGCTTTAGCCGCGCCTGCCTGACTCACAGCCGCAGCATATTTACAACTGTCGGCTAGACGGACAAACAAGGCAATCGGTGGTCGTAAAAGCGAATAGCAACAAAATAAAACAGAAAAAATCTCAATAACAAAAAATACTTACTCCCGACTTTAAACGACAGCAAAAGGAACACATCGGAGCCTCGGGAGGGAAGTACCGACGTTTTCGTCATGACTAAGCGTGGTTACTCAAGGAAACCAATTGGGATTCGCTTCTGTTGCGTCCCCAGTACATTGTCCAGTGTCCATCGTCCGTCACCCGTCCTCATCATCCACACCATCCACCCACCCAGAGCCACGAAGGCAATAACAAAATCTAAATATTTAACGACCTAAATTGAATCTGAAGGCACGCGCTTCACTCACATCAGGCAGATTTTTCCAGCGAGGACGGCGCTGGGTTACCTCGCTGGCATAATCAATATGAGATAAGCAGTAAACCGACCGGACAGAATGGCGACTCATCCAATCCATTGAAATGGCTTCCACATCACGTAATGGAGAAAATGTTGTAGGGAAAGCCATACACGACCACACGCCACGGTGAGAAAAGCTCAAAACAACTTTGTCCAGATGTGGGAGTACCAGTGCGCGGTTATGTCGATGTCAACAGGCGTACGAGAAGTTGGGGCGATCTGTCAGGCAGCCGCTAGCCAGTCAGACTGCCATGCAACCAGCAAGTAGTTGGACGACCACCAGACCAGCATCCATTCAGCTCACTGGCGGCGGGAAAAGACCCCGTGGACCACCAGCTCTTAGAAGCTGGAGGGGGTACTCTACCTCTGATTGTGATGGATTATTCGGTCTCCGGATCCGAACTGGGCGGACTCAAGGCGAGCCAAATCATTCACAAAGCAAAACTATAGAGAGGGCTGAAAATTGATTCGAATCAGCTGTCACTGGATGGATTGCCGTGGAGTAAACACTGATTAGCCACAGGAAAATCTTTATTCGCAAAGGAAGTAATGGAATTTGGGAACTGGAAAAATAAGTTGTCAGCTATGGGGTGTTAAAGATGGTTGTGAGGAACTTACTTATATGTTAATTTATGAATATTTTTATACTTTTGTCATTTATTAAATATTTTATTTAAAATTACTATTTGCCTTTGACTTAGGCAGTGGTGTACTGATTAAGGGTTTACAAAACTATGTTATACATTTACCTCATAGGAATAATGTAACATTTGAGATGCTCATCATGTCAAGTTATGTGGATACTTTCCTAAGATAATCACTTTTAAGTACTTGACCAATGATTCCCTATCATTTCCTTTAAAATTCGACTTCTTTTACTGTCTAATTATTGGCCCCAATCTCTGCTCTGGCTGATTACAGGTGATATCAAATATTTAGTTAGCTACAGTAGCCGACCCTTATTGTTCCTACTTTTTGTATTGGAGCTCTTATTGTACCAAATAAACAATAAGAGTGCTGGGCCGAGGGCAGTAGGATGGGGATTTGACTGGTATGAACATAGGGCCCCAGGTAGACCCGACTGGTCCAAGCTCGAAGGAAGAGGAGGGGAACTGCCTGCGGGCGAATTGGCTACAAGCACTCGCACAATAAGGGGCTTGATGTCGATGACGCTATGGATCTGGAGTGCTGGCCACAGCCGGGCCAAAAAATGTTGGTTTGAGTTTTCTTTGGTTTTGGGGCCGGCGCTAGGGACTTGCACTTATCAGACCAACACACATATGTAGTGTGTATGGGGAGTTTTAGGGGGCAGGCCAGCCCACTTACTTGCTGCAGAAGCCCGCCTGCCTGCCAGTCCCCTATTATTACCAGAGAGCAAATAAACTCAGGCAAAGGCGTATGATGTATCTGCCGCCGGTAGGGTAGGTATAGGCAAAGAGCAGGGGCCGCGGTAGGGGCTGGAACCGGCGTCGTCATCAATGTAACGAAGGCAGCACATGCATTGCCTGCCACGGCAGCAGCAGCAGCAGCAGCAACAACAGCAGCAGAAGCGAAGCAGCAACACAAAATTCCAGAGCGCACGCGTTCTCAACTTTAGTTCTTTGCGAGTAGCCAACGCGTTCGGTCGTCGTGCGTGGTCGTCTGAATACCATTGAAAACCACTGGAAGCCCCTAAAAACCGGAGTTAATGCGAAGTTATAGCAACAGCTGAAAGTCTCGAGAACAACTGCAGCTGTATACTTTATCTACTTCTGAGTATCTGTGCGCATCCCGTGTTTCATAGTGTTAGTGTCTGTGCGTTGGCCAGTTGATTTCGGTCGGGCCCGTCAAACTGGGAGCGACAACCTAATCAATCAGTCACTCAATATGGCCAGTATTTCTAAGGTGGCGGCAGCTGCTCCTCCCAGAAACACGCTGCATCTTCAACTGGGATCTCTATAGCACCGTGATCGCCTGCCTGGAGAACGCTAGTGCTCGGCTCAGCCAAGTGAGAATTTTCTATGGAATATAGTGAGTATGCCTCATCTTATGCTAGCCAAAACGCTCCATGGGACGGGGCTGCATTGTTGTCTCCCGTACCCATCATCATGATTGTCGTAATCACTTGCAGCGGCTGCTGCTGCGGTCGCATCAGGCCTTTGGACTTATATATACTAGGGGCCTACTCTTTTCTCCTCCTGGTGCGGTGTGGCTTTATAGCGATTTTCCTCGTTTGCTGCGCTTTTTGCGATTTGGCTTGGCATAATTCAAAACGAGCGTAATTATGCCACTGCCGCGGAAGAGGCGACACCGAGACCACCGAGCTCCCCCATCTGTTTGTGTGTGCAAACCCCAAACGGTGGCACTTGGGTGTCATATAAATGCCCCCATCAGTAGCTGCAATTCATGCTCGCCGGCAGCGTGCGAAAGTTCAATAATGTTTGGTAACAGGCCAATCGAAGCGGTCACCACCAGTTCAAATAGGGCGATAAGGCGGTTATATCGGGTAAGCTCCCAACTGTTTATTCAGGTCAAGATCGAGGAAATGGGGGAGAGTTTAATGGCACTCATGTTGCAGTAATCGGGGTGAACAAACCCATATCACTTTATTAAATTAACGGACTCGGCTCGATTAAAGGATCATTGATCTTATATGTTCCCAGTGTTGCGTTATGTTGGACATGTAATTTCTCTCACCCAAACACAAAAACATAATTCCTATGGCACACCCATCGAAAAAACGACAGCTGACACTGGCCCTGGTTTGAGCCACTGCGCGTCGACATCTGCATCTGCAACTGCGGCAAACTGTAGCCAACCGAAAAGAAAATCCCATTTTCAGGTTGTCTGTATTTTCTAGAGTACCATTTTCCTCATTTGATTGCGTCTCTTGTTTTGGTGTTTGGTAAGAGCATGCTTTTATTCCCCATTTAAGA
>NW_024573319.1:0-1911 GCF_018153835.1 Drosophila eugracilis | reverse complement strand
CCATGCATATCTCATGCAGAGCATCTAATAATTCCGCTTTTCCGCAAAGAAACGAGTTGCATCTTCTTAGAGGCCAGGCACAAGGGATAGGATTGCAATCGGAATGGTTGGGAATGGAATAGATGTCCCTCGCCAACTACTTTATAGGCACACAATGCGACGGGCGGGTTGCCCGATCGTGGTTTGTTTATTGGTTATAATTTGCGTGGGATTCCTCGATTTGTCTGTGGTGTCTGGGTGTGTGCATGAATTTTAATCACTGCCTCCGTCCGTCAAGTGGCTGGCATTTTTGAGTAATGGGGCGCGGGCGAACGTCTTCGGAAGAGAATTTGGGTTGATCAAAGTGACGTTTCTATTATTGAAGCAGGCAAACCTGCGACCAAGTTGTGAATGAATGTGTGAGAAAATGTTCACTGATGACAGCGATGATAGCCGCCTAGATGTGGCTATGAATGGACCATATCGATGTTGTATACCAGACAGACAAATGCAATAAGCTGATGCCAATCGGGACCCATAAAGACCCCCATCGAAAAGGCCATGGCATTCGTTTGGAATATGGATGTAATATTTGTTTTATTAGCGCGATAAATGGGGAAGTTGTATCCATGTGGGGTCCCTCTATTCAACATCCGTTCAGCTACATTTTATTAATTTCCACTTTTTAATGCGTTCTTAACATGTATTTTGGTGAGGTTTGGGGAGAATCTTTCCAATGTTTTCAATCTGCCTATATGCATGTTGGTTGGGTACCCCGCAACGTATTCTCAATTTTCCGGAGAAAGCCGAAGAGCCTAGTCATCGATATAATGTTTTATTATTAATAATTGCTTCTCTGAAAATCTCAGTATTCATTCCACCGAATCAACCTTCACACTTGTTTTTTTTGTTTCATTTAGTATAATTTTTCTTAAATAATGGTGTTCCTTATATTACATATACATATTTCCATTAATAGTACACAGAAAATATGTTTCCTGTTTACATAGCATACGTTTGTGTTCTTTTTAAAATAAAACAAGTAATATAATATTTAGTAAGAAAACACATTGGCAAAATTCTACATGCCCCCTACATTTTATTGACATTCAATATGCCTACATTTACATAGCATATATATATTTTTGAGGTTTTGTGTTTTGGCTAGATGGTTTTACTTTGCTAAATAAAAATGGAAATAACAAGTGTGGCCAATTTTCTCCTTTACTTTAGTCGAGACGACCCCGTCGCCGGTAAGTGGACGAAGAGCCGACGGTACTCCTCTAGAGTTGGATGAGAGTTCACCTGCGCAAGAGCCACCGTTTCAGAATGCAACAGTTGGTGCTGCTACTTCAGAAGAACCCAAGATAAATGAAGCGAAGATTCTTCAGATCTGGAGTTAACCGACGGATTTGTGTCTGTTTGGCGGAACCAACCCTGGAACAGGATATCAAGAATGATGTGAACAGTGAAGTGGAAGAAGCGCCTTCTCGGTGGAACCTATTATCGAAGATGCTCTTTGCGGCTTTGCTGTAAACACGAGTGAGTATTACCAACTTTATCCGATTTCGATTTAAATCAATGTAATTTTTTTTTTCATTAAGTTGCAATAAAAACTGTTCGCGAACCAAAAAACTTAATGCTGAGGAGGGCTTCGGAAAAGCCAATTGAAGACGAGGAGTTAAGAGGACCAAGCAGGAATCGAGACAGTAACAGACAACAATGTTTCCGAGTCCATGAAAATGTCGAAAGTCACATTGAACATTACCAGAAGTGACAGAGACGAAGTTTCAGTATCTTAAACGAAAATGGAGCCATCACAGCGGAACCCCATCACCGAAAACAATCTTGGCCCATGAACGGGAAGATGGGCGTTTCGAGTGAAGACCTCCGGTGCGCCAATCTCTGTGGAGTCAAGCGCAAGTGACCAGA
>NW_024573318.1:0-364 GCF_018153835.1 Drosophila eugracilis | reverse complement strand
AATGAAACACCATTACTGATACAAATTGCAACCAAACCATATATTACAGGGCACATTTTGGCATCAGATCCCACAAAATCTGGAATTCAAGGTAAATAGATGGGATCGAAGGAAAAAAACATGGAGGCTGAGCTTTAAGGCAGTAGTGAGCACCAAGTGGTGGTGGCATCACTACTCCTTCGGATGAAACTGTTGTTGAGGCCACCAGATTCAAGTGATATACAACCTCAAATTAACATTGCTGAGACAACATGAACTGTCACAGAAGCTAACAAATAAGCGACGAGGAACCAAAATGAGATTTCAATTCATCAATGATCAAAAGCCAATTCCAGGCATCTCTAGAAGGAGATAACCATAAGCC
>NW_024573317.1:0-1553 GCF_018153835.1 Drosophila eugracilis | reverse complement strand
AACTGTGATAAATTTGGTAGGTTTTTAGTTTTGTTTATTTATTTAATTTAATTTGTTTTATTTACAGATTTTTGTTACAATAATAAAAGTTGATCTCTCTCGGTTTTAAACTTAAATGTTTCATCACTGACCCGTATGATGGACACGCTGCACGAGCAGCCGATGTTCTTAACGGCGGCTATCAACATAAAACGTTTGACCTTCAGTTGAAAAGCGGTGTGGCAGGACATATGCCGGGAAAAGAAATTTATCTGCAAGAGCTCCCTAGTTTAAACCTGAAAAGAAAATAAGAAGAGAAGGAATTAGTAAGGGCAAAAAGATACGAAAATTAAGGTGATATTTTTTATTTATTTATTGAGATATTTATTAATAATTTATATATATTCGGTTATTATACACATTTTTTATATATATTACTATTTATTTCAATACATATTTACTTATATTAGTATTTATTGCTTCTCGTGCTGGTGATATATATTATTCTTCGTTATTTATTTATTAGTGTTTCGATCATAGCATTTTGACGTGGGGATACGAGGTACTATGCTCCTTGGTGGACAAGGGCCCTACCGGTGGTGGACCACCGCGAATATCGATGGTGTTGCCTAGGACTCCGCAAGGCCATCTGCGAGAGACGTCGGAACAAGAGTTCAGAATGAACCAGGAACCTCCCCTCCACCTTCTCCCCTTGCGGCTTCTCTACGAGGTGCAGCAGCGAGTGGTGATCCTGACCACACGTTCTACAGCAGTCCCCACGCCGGCGCGGTCCGTCGGAGTGCTCGTGAGCCAGGCAGTTGGAGCAATACCGGTTCACGAGAACCGCCCGGAGCCAGCTCCTCAAAGGTGTATTTCCTTGTGGCGGTGGACTTGTAGAACAAGGTCTTGAAGCTCTTGACGCCTGCCTCCCACAGGCCCCTCATGTGGGGGGCTCCCGGAGGAATGAAATGCCAGAGAAGCTGCTGGTGACTGTAGGCACCTGTCACTGCCCCTTTTAGGCTCTGGAGAAAATCGCGAGATAGCAGGGCAGCTGCCCCCACAAAGGTCTTCCGTTGTCCGACTGCACTGGGGGGTATCTCTCCGGGACACGAACCGAGCGAAAAGCAGCCAGAAATTTCTCGGTCGTAAGGTCCGACGTGAGGCTCTAGATGGATGGCCTTAGTGGAGAAGCACACAAACACCAACACATACCCCTTTGTGATGAGGCAGGCTCGTCCCGTATAGTTCTTTATTATCTCGAAAGGACCGGCATAATCCACACCTGTGTACGTGAATGGGCGCGAGAAGGACGTCCGTTCCTTCGGTAGCTCTCCCATGAGTTGCGTCTGCAACTTCTTCTTGTGGATGACACATACCTTACAAGAGAACGACGGACTTGACCAAATTCCTCACCCTTGGAATCCAGAATTTGGCCCGAATCAGGCGGATCATCAGCTGATACCACCGTGCAGCTGACGATGCGTAAATTGAACAAGGAGTCGAGACAGATGGCAGTCGTATGGAAGGGATTTTCAGGATGTCGTGTTCGTCGTATTGGAGAAGTTCAGAGGACG
>NW_024573316.1:0-1095 GCF_018153835.1 Drosophila eugracilis | reverse complement strand
CAATATTAAATATTAAATATTAAATATTATTAAATATTGATATTAAATATTATCTAAATATTAAATATTATTATTAATATTAAATATTAAATATTAAATATTAAATATTAAATATTAAATATTAAATATTAAATATTAAATATTAAAATATTAAATATTAAATATTATATTAAATATTAAATATTAAATATTAAATATTAAATATTAAGTATTGAATATTAGATATTGTAAATATTAAATATTAAATATTAAATATTAAATATTAAATATTAGTATTAAATATTAAATATTAAATATTAAATATTAAATATTAAATATTAAATATTAAAATATTAAATATTAAATATTAAATATTAAATATTAAATATTAAATATTAAATATTAAATATTAAATATTAAATATTAAATATTAAATATTAAATATTAAATATTAAAATATTAAATATTAAATATTAAATATTAAATATTAAATATTAAATATTAAATATTAAATGTTAAATATTAAATATTAAATATTAAATATTAAATTTAATATTTAGTTAAATATTAATATTAAATATTAAATATTAAATATTTAAATAAATATTTAATATTTAATATTAAATATTAAATATTGAAATATATTTAATATTAAATATTAAATATTAAATATTAAATATTAAATATTAAATATTAAATATTTAATATTTAATATTTAATATTTAATATTTAATATTTAATATTTAATATTTAATATTTAATATTTAATATTTAATATTTAATATTTAATATTTAATATTTAATATTTAATATTTAATATTTAATATTTAATATTTATATATTTAATATTTAATATTTAATATTTAATATTTAATATTTAATATTTAATATTTAATATTTTAATATTTAATATTTAATATTTAATATTTAATATTTAATATTTAATATTTAATATTTAATATTTAATATTTAATATTTGTATTTAATATTTAATATTTAATATTTAATATTTTAATATTTAATATTTAATATTTAATATTTAATATTTAATATTTAATATTTAATATTTAATATTTAATATTTTAATATTTTAATATTTAATATTTAATATTTATG
>NW_024573315.1:0-3058 GCF_018153835.1 Drosophila eugracilis | reverse complement strand
GATAACAAACAAGACGAAACGATATAGTCGAATGCGCCGCAGACTATAAGATACCCGTTAACACTGTATACAACTTAAAATAGATCTTTGCTAGTGAAATCTGCGCCACCATTAGAAGAAAGTATGTTGAGAATCTCGATATGTCACTCTGCCCATGTAGATCTCAATATTATAACTCAATTTCTTCATAAATAGCGTGAAAATTAGTTCAATGATTTAAAATGCCTTTGCAAATCGTGATAGATATTAACAGAAATTAAGTTATACAACGTCAAAGGCAGAAGGTATTCATAATAATATTATAGATGCAACTAGTTTGTCGCGGCGGATTTGTGGGCGCGTTAGAGTCGACGTGACCGGATTAAACCTTGTGGCAAGTTACCAGTGGCAATTCTCAAAAAAAGCCGTGTTTAAGCATGACTCTACTCATTATATAGGTCCCAGGATGTTGGAATTTTTGTTTCGGGGATTTTGTCGCTGTTAGGGTGAGAGAGAGTGACTATTTGGTAAAAATTAGTTTGAGGGAAAATGGTGTTTTGGGTGGGTGTGATGGCCACTATAAGATGCACGCTATTAAAGCATTAAGATGTTCTGATTTCAACTTTCAGCTCTACTAGTTCCCGAGATTTCAGCGATTTTAGTTTTGGGATTTATGGGGTTAGAGAGTGCGTGGCAGGATGTTGTAATAAACTTTGCTGGTAGGGGGTGAAGAATCAAGAATCTTCATGGTGAATCCTCAACTTTGTAACCGTTATAGTTCCCGAAGAGATATAGGTTTATACGGACAGAGCGGAAAGAGCAAACGGAATTGGCCTCAATCGGGACTTCGCTTCGCTGCCGTCCGAAATTGGCTTTCGCGAGGTCCGCCACTCTCCGGAGTCTCAACGCTATTTTTAGGGACTTCCATCCCGCTTATATTCGTTGTCTGTTATTTATCGGCCAGTGCATCATTTTCCGCTAAGTGCCGTTAGGTATGTTAGGAGAGAGGACAAGTGCAAACGATGTTCTTGTTATTCGCAGCGTTTTCGTCGTATAAGCGTTTGAAGAAAAATACAAGTTTTAATTTTATTTTAAGACCAAACAACATGGCGAGCAAAGATACCGAAGAGCTTAAAAAAAAACGAGATGGAATAATGCGGAGTATATACCGAACGGGGCAGTATTTGCAAGAGGGTCGACCTCTCTTAAACGGTCAATTAGAATGTCGTATTAGAAATTTTTAAATTGCAGACATCGCAAATGCTTCTTGATTCAGAATCAATTAGAAGCAAAAGATGGCAAAATCGTTACTACTCGAAGCATATGTAGGCGATGCTTGCCCCGCCGGTGAAGTGGATCTTCCCAATGCCGTTTGACAAGCGTTGCTCTTCCAACCTTCCAAGGGAAAGCACCCAAATTTAAAAATTTTGTAAGATTTTTTCAAGAAAATTTGTCGATAAAGATGACACTCTGCACGATATTAAAAATTTAATCATTTGATATCAAAGTCTGGCTAACGACTGGCATAGTCAGGGCGTTCCAAGTCACCGTGGCTTAATTACCCCAAGCCCTGGCTTTGCCTGAAGCGGGGGATACGATAATGATTGTCTGATTTTTTTTTGATAATATATCGCCATTTCAATCTGCCGAAAATGTCCCAGCCATCAGCTACAGCCTTGAGAAACCTAATCGATACAGTATGAGCTTTTTATGATTCTCTACTGTCTATTGGCGATGACAAAACGGATAACGAATGCTATCCTCATCCATTTAATAATGAGCAGTCGATTCAGGAAACAAAGAGAAAGTAGGGAAGAACAGTTGGGGTTGGAACTTCGCTTCCCCTTGTACGAATGTGAGGCGGTTCTGGATAAGCGATACCAGAACATGGTCGCCGAAGAGGCTGCCAAGCCCAAAATGTTCAGCCCGATAATACGTGCCCGAAGAAGAGTGGAAATAAAAAGTTTTTTGTTGGTCGCCGCCAGGAACGACCCTGCCTTATGAGTTTTGCACCCTCGGTTTTGCACTTTCTTTCGCTTCCTTAAACGTGCAGAGGTTTTTTCTTCGGTCTTCCGATCAATGTCATCATGTGAATTTATAAGATTTAGAACCGAGTGTAATTGTTTCTTTTTATAATTTATTATTGCTTTTGCTTGCTTCTAAATATTGTTTGCCTAACAAAATATGGCACTGATATGAAAATTGTTGTAAAATAGGAATTTCTGTTCAGACGAGCATACTGTAGATGGTTTTAGCTTGTAACGCTTTTGTTTAATTCAACCTGTCCCTCTACTTAGTGTATACTATTAGGTTTTCTTTTCGTTTCTTTTAAGTTTCGCAAAAATTACTATTCATAATATTGATATATGAGCCTAACTTATCGTAAATATTTCGGACATCTATTTCCTAATGTGCCTCTTCTATGAACTTACTGGTACTTCCAAGGTGGTATCCATTGCTTCCAGATGTTTTACTCAAAGTTTACCTAAGGGCGTTGATCCTTAAATGATGTAGTGCTTCCTTCATAGATGGCCAGTTTTTTTTTCCTGCTTGTGTCACTGTGTTTCCTGTGCTGAGTCCACTACCAGTCTTCTAATTGTCTGAAATATGACGTGAGCTCGTCCTCTGTATCTTGTGTTGCAATGCTTGTAATAAAACTCCACGTGATTGATGAATAACTGGATAGTCTGGTAGGAGTTCCAACAAAAATAGTGTAGCTCCTTCAGTTGACTTAACAACTGATTCAGATAAATTGAAGCTCATCTTTATGTTGGTTTTATTTTTCACAAAGTCTTCTAGTTTTTTCTTTGAATGTTTTTATTTTAATTAAGATGGTATTTGGATTCTCTTTGTAAAACTTATTTTATTAATGTTGAATTGCTTTGTTGAGCTTTATAAACGAATGTCTTTCTGTTTCTATTTATTTGTAAAAAATGTTATTCACTCTGTTAAAATGTCTGGCTGTTTCACTTTGGGAAATTTGTTCACTTGTAGAATTTGAAATGTCTTTGCTATATTTTAATTTATCACCTGTGAAATTTTGTTTACTTTGTAGAATTTTTCGGTGAATAACTTTGTT
>NW_024573314.1:0-13228 GCF_018153835.1 Drosophila eugracilis | reverse complement strand
AGATTGATACGGATACTGATAGATTGACAGACTGACAGACACACTGGGACAGACTGACAGACGTGGCTGACAGACTGACACTGACAGACTGTCGTGGAGCCAGACTGACGCACCGTCAGTCTGTCAGTCTGCCGTCTGTCAGAGTCTGTCAGTCTGTCAGTCTGTCAGTCTGTCAGTCTGTGCCTGTCAGTCTGCTTGCCCAGCTCAGTCTGTCAGCCTGTCAGGCCCAGCCGCCTGTTGCCGTCTTTGCCGCCTGCTGCCTGTTGCCTGCTTCTCTCTGCCAGCCTGTTGCCTGTTGCCTGTTGCCTGTTGCCTGTTGCCTGTTGCCTGTTGCCCGTTGCCTGTTGCCTGTTGCCTGTTGCCTATTGCCTATCAGTCGACTGCCTGTTGCCTGTTGCCTGTTGCCTATTGCTTGTTGCCTGTTGCCGGGTCAGTCTGTTGCTCCGTTTGCCCGTTGCCCTGCCGCCCTGCCTTGCCGCTCCGCCGCTTGTCAGCCTGTCGCCTGTCAGTCCGTCAGTCTGCTGCCGCCTGTCGCCTGCCGCCCGCCGCCCGTCAGCTCGTCAGCCTGTCAGCCCGGCCGCCCGCTCGCCTGCCGCCGCCTGCTGCCTGTCGCCCGTCAGCCCGTCTGCCTGTCAGTCTGTCAGCCCGTCAGCCCGCCGCCCGCCGTCTGTCAGCCCGTCAGCCCCGTCGCCCGTCGCCTGTCGCCCGTTCGCCCGTCAGCCCGCCTCGCCCGTCAGCCCGTCAGCTCCGTCAGCCCGTCAGCCCGCCGCTCCGCCCGTCAGCCCGTCAGCCCGCCGCCCGTTAGCTCCGCCCCCCCGCTGCCGTCTGCCTGCCCGCCTGTCAGTCCTGTTGCCCTGTTGCCTGTTGCCTGTTGCTCTGCTTGCCTGTCAGCCTGTTGCCTGCCGCTCTGTTGCTCTGTTGCCATGTGCCTGTTGCCTGTTGTTTGTTGCTCTGTTTGTTGCTCTGTTGTTTGTTGTTTGCTGTGTTGTTTTGTTGCTTGTTGTTTGTTAGTTTGTTGCTCTTGTTGCTTGTTAGTTCCTGTTGCTCTGTTAGGTTTGTTGCTTGTTGCTTGTTGCGCCTGTTGCTTTGCCGCCTGTCAGTTCGTCCGCCTGTCAGCCCGTCAGCCCTGCCGCCCGTCAGCCGCCGTCTGCCGCCGCCCGTCAGCCCGCCGCCTGTCAGCCCGTCAGCCCGTCAGCCCGTCGCCCGTCGCCTGTCAGCCCGTCAGCCCGGCCGCCTGCCGCCCGTCAGCCTGTCAGCCTGTCGTCTGCTCACCGCCTGTCGCCCGTTGCCTGTTGCCTGTCAGTTCGTCAGTTCTGCTTCGCCCGTCAGCCCGTCAGCTTCCAGCCTGTCTGCCCGTCAGCCCGGCCGCCCGTCAGCCCGTCCGCCCGTCGCTCCGTCAGCCTGTCAGCCCGTCAGTCTGCCAGTTCGTCAGCCGCTGTCCGCCTGTCAGCCCTGTCAGCCCCGTCGCCCGTTAGCCTGTCAGCCTGCCGCCCTGTCGCCTGTCGCTCTGTTTGCCTGTCCGCTGCGCCTGTTGCCTGTTGCCTGTCAGCCCGTTAGCCTGCGGCCGTCTGTCAGCCTGTCAGCTCCGCTGCCCGTCAGCCCTGTCAGTCTGTCAGCTCTGCCGGGCCCGTCAGCCCGTCAGCTCCGTCAGCCTGTCAGCCTGTCAGCCCGGTCCGCCCGTCAGCCTGTCGCCTGTCAGTCTGTCAGTCTGTCGCCTGTCAGTTGCCGTCCTGTTGCCTGTCCTTGTTGTTTGCTGTTTGTTGTTTGTTGTTTGTTTGTTATTGTTGTTAGTTTGTTGCTTGTTGTTTGTTGTTTGTTGTTTGTTGCTTGTTGTTTGTTGTTTGTTGTTTGTTGTTTGTTGTTTGTAGTTGTTTGTTGTTTGTTGTTTGTTAGTTTGTTGTTTGTTGCTTGCCAAGCCTGGGTTGCCTGTTGCCTGTTGCCTGTTGCTCTGTTGCCTTGTTGCCTGTCTGCCTGCTGCCTGCTGCCTGTCGCCTGCTGCCTGTCGCCTGTCGCCTGTTGCCTGTTGCCCTGTCAGCCTGTCAGCCTTCCGCCTGCCGCCTGCCGCCTGCCGCCTGTCAGCCCGCCGCCTGCCGCCCGCCGCCCGCGCCCGCCGCCTGTCAGCCTGCCGCTCGCCTGCCGCCTGCCGTCTGCTGCCTGCCGCCTGGCCGGGCCTGTTGCCCGTTGCCTGCTGCCTGCCTGCCTGTTGCCTGTTGCCTGTCGCCCGTCGCCTGCTGCCGCTCCTGTTGCCTGTTGCCTGTTGCCTGTTGCCTGTTGCCTGCCTGTTGCCTGTTGCCTGTTGCCTACGTTTGCCTGTTAGCTGCCTGTTGCCCGCCGCCTGTTGCTCTGTTGCCTGTTGCTCTGTTGTCTGTTGCCTGTTGGTTTGTTGTTTGTTGCTTTGTTGTTTGTTGTTGCCTTTGTTGCCTGTTGCCTGTTCTGTTGCTGTTGTTTGTTGCTTTGCCTGTTCTGTTGCCTGTTGCCTGTTGCTTTGTTGCCTGTTGCTTGTTGCCTGTTGCTTGTTGTTTGTTGCTTGTTGCTTGTTAGTTTGTCAGTTTGTTGCCTGTCGCCTGCCGCCTGTTGCCTGCTGCCTGTCAGCCTGCCGCCTGCCGCCGTCGCCTGCCTGCCGCCTGCCGCCTGCCCGCGCCCGCTGCCCGCCGCCTGCCGCCTGTCAGCCTGTTGCCTTCGCCTGCTGCCTGCGCCTGCTTGCCTGTTGCCTGTCAGCCCTGCCTGCCGTCGCCTGTCAGTTCGTCAGCCGCCTGCCGCCGCCGCCTGCTCGCCTGCCGCCCGCCGCCCGCTCGCCCTGCCGCCTGCCGCCTGTCGCCTGCTGCCCGTCGCCCGTCAGCCCGCCGCCTGCCGCCCGTCAGCCCGTCGCCTGCCGCTTCGCTGCTGCCTGTTGCCTGTTGCTTGTTGCTCTGTTGTTGCCTGTTGCCTGTTGCCTGTTGCCTGTTGTTTGTTGCCTGTTGCCTTGTTGCGTTTGTTGTTTGTTGCCTGTTGCCTGTTGCCTGTTGCTCTGTTGCTTGTTGCCTGTTGCCTGTTGCCTGTTGCCTGTTGCCTGTTGCCTGTTGCCTGTTGCCCGCCAGCGCCTGCTGCCCTGCGCCGCCCGCCGCCTGCCCCTGTCGCCCGGCCTGTCGCCTGTCGCCTGCCGCCTGTTGCCTGTTGCCCGCCTGTTTGTTGTTTGTTGTTTGTTGCCTTGCTTGTTGCTTGTCATTTTTTGTTGCTTGTTGCTTGTTGCTGTTGCCTGTTGCCTGTTTGTTTGTTAGTTTGTTGCTTGTTGCTTTGTTGTTTGTTGCTTGTTGTTTGTTGTTTGTTGCCTGTTGTTTGTTGCTCTGTTGCCTGCCGCCTGTTGCCTTGTTGCCTGTTGTTTGTTGCCTTTGTTGTTTGTTGTTTGTTGTTTGTTGTTTGTTGTTTGTTTGTTTGTTGCTTTGTTTGTTGTTTGTTGCTTGTTGTTTGCCTGTCGCTGTTCTGTTGCCTGTTGCTGTTTGTTGCCTTGTTGCTCTGTTGCTCTGTTGCCTGTTGCCTGTTGTTTGTTGTTTGTTTGTTTGTTGCTTGTTGCCTGTTGCCTGTTTTTGTTGTTTGTTGCCTGTTGCTTGTTGCTGTTTGTTGTTTGTTGTTTGTTGTTTGTTGCTTGTTGCTTGTTGCCTTGTTGTTTGTTGTTTGTTGTTTGTTGCTTGTTGTTTGTTGTTTGTTGCTTTGTTGTTTGTTGCTTGCCGTTTGTTGCCTGTTGTTTGTTGTTTGTTGCCTGTTGCCTGTTGTTGTTGTTTGTTGCTTGTTGCTTGTTGCTTGTTGCCTGTTGCTCTGTTGCCTGTTGCCTGTTGTTTGTTGCTTGTTGCTTGTTGCCTGTTGTCTGCTTGTTGCCTGTTGCCTGTCAGCCCGTTGCCGTCAGCTCCGTCAGTTTGTCGCCTGTTGCGCCCGCTCCTGCCTGTTGCCTGTCGCTTTGTTGCCGTTGCCCGCCCGCCTGTTGCCTGTCGTTGCCTGTTGCCTGCCTGGCCCGTCGCCTGCCCCGTCAGCCCGCCGCCTGTCAGCCTGCCGCCTGTCGCCCGCGCCTGCCTGCCTGCCTGCCGCCCGTCAGCCTGCCGCCTGTCAGCCTGCCGCCTGTTGCCTGCCTGCCTGCCCTGTTGCCTGCCGCCTGGGCCGCCTGCCGCCTGCCCTGTTGCCTGTTAGCTGCCGTTGCCTGTTGCCTGTTGCCTGTTGCCTGTTGCCTGTTGCCCCTTGCCTGTTGCCTGTTGCCTGTTGCCTGTTGCCTGGCCTGTTGCCTGTTGCCTGTTGCCTGTTGCCTGTTGCCTGTTGCCTGTTGCTCTGTTGCCTGTTGCTTTGCTGTTGCCTGTTAGTTTGTTGCCTGTTGCCTGTTGCCTGTTGCCTGTTGCCTGTTGCCTGCCGTTTGCCTGTTGCCTGTTGCCTGCTGCCTGCCAGCCTGTTGCCTGTCACCTGCCGCCTGTTGTCAGTTGCCCGTTGCCTGCCGCCTGTCAGCCCGCCGCCTGTCGCCTGTCGCCTGTTGCCTGCCTGCCGCTTGCCGCCTGTCGCCTGCCGCCCGTTGCCTGCCTGCCGCTGCCTGTCGCCTGCCGCCTGCCGCCTGCCAGCCTGTTGCCTGCCGCCTGTTGCCTGTTGCCTGTCAGTCTGCCGCCTGCCGCCTGCCGTGCCTGTTGCCTGTTGCCTGTCGCCTGTTGCCTGTTGCCTGCCGCCTGTTGCCTGCCGCCTGCCAGCCTGTTGCCTGTTGCCCGCCGCCTGCCGCCTGTTGCCTGCCGCCTGCCGCCCGCCGCCTGCCGCCTGTCGCCCGCCGTCTGTTGCCTGTTGCCTGTTGCCTGTCGCCTGTTGCCTGTTGCCTGCTGCCTGTTGCCTGTTGCCTGTTGCCTGTTGCCTGTTGCCTGTTGCCTGTTGCCTGTTGCCTGTTGCCTGTTGCCTGTTGCCTGCCGCCTGTTGCCTGTTGCCTGTTGCCTGCTGCCTGCCTGCCTGCCGCCTGCCGCCTGCCGCCTGCCGCCTGTTGCCCGTTGCCCGCCGCCTGCCGCCTGCGCGCCGCCTGTCGCCTGCCGCCTGCCGTCGCCTGTCGCCTGTCGCCTGTTGCCGCCTGCGCCTGCTGCCTGCCGCCTGCTGCGTTGCCTGTCGCCTGTCGCCTGTCGCCTGTTGCCTGCCCCTGTTGCCTGTCGCCTGCCGCCTGTTGCCCGTTGCCTGTTGCCTGTTGCCTGCTGCCTGTTGCCCGTTGCCTGTTGCCTGCCGCCTGTTGCCTGTTGCCCGTTCTGCCTGTTGCCTGTTGCCTGTTGCCTGTTGCCTGTTGCCTGCTGCCTGTTGCCTGCTGTTTGCCGTCTGTTGCCTGTTGCCTGTTGCCCGTTGCCCGTTGCCCGTTGCCTGTTGCCTGTTGCTTGCCTGTCGCCCGTTGCCCGTTGCCCGCCGCCTGCCGCCTGTCGCCTGTTGCCTGCTTGCCTGTTGCCTGCTTTGCCCGCCTGCCGCCTGCCGCCCGTTGCCTGTTGCCCGTCGCCCGTCGCCTGGCCGTGCCTGTTGCCTGTTGCCCGTCGCCTGCCTGCCGTTGCCGTTGCCTGTTGCCTGTTGCCTGTTGCCTGTTGCCTGTTGCTGTTGCCTGTTGCCTGTCGCCTGTTGCCTGTTGCCCGTCTGTTGCCCGTTGCCTGTTGCCTGTTGCCTGTCGCCTGCTTGCCTGTTGCCTGTTAGCCTGTGCCTGTTGCCTGTTGCCTGTTGCCTGTTGCCTGTTGCCTGTTGCCTGGTTGCCTGTTGCCTGTTGCCTGTTGCCTGCTTGCCTGTTGCCTGTTGCCTGTTGCCTGTTGCCTGCTGCCTGTTGCCTGTTGCCTGCGTTGCCTGCCTGTTGCCTGCCGCCCGCCTGTTGCCTGTTGCCTGGGTTGCCTGCCGCCTCGCCTGTCGCCTGTCGCCTGTTCTGCCTGCCGCCTGTTGCCTGCCGCCTGCCGCCTGCCGCCTGCCGCCTGTCGCCTGTCAGCCTGCCGCCTGCTGCCTGTTGCCTGTTGTTGCCTGTTGCCTGCTGCCTGCCGCCTGCTGCCTGTCAGCCTGTTGCCTGTTGCCTGTTGCCTGTTGCCTGTTGCCTGTTGCCTGTTGCCTGTTGCCTGTTGCCTGTTGCCTGTTGCCTGTTGCCTGTTGCCTGTTGCTGCCTGTTGCCTGCGCCTGCCCCTGTTGCCTGTTGCCTGTTGCCTGTTGCCTGTTGCCTGTTGCCTGTTGCCTGTTAGTTGCCTGCCGCCTGTCGCCTGTTGCCTGTTGCCCGTTGCCTGTCGCCTGTTGCCTGTTGCCTGTTGCCTGTTGCCTGTTGCCTGTTGCCTGTTGCCTGTGCCCGTCGCCCGTTGCCTGTTGCCTGCCGCCCGTTGCCTGTCGCCTGTCGCCTGTTGCCCGTCGCCTGTTGCCTGTGCCTGTTGCCTGTTGCCTGTCGCCTGCGGCTGCCTGTTGCCTGCTGCCTGCTGCCTGTTGCCTGTTGCCTGTTGCCTGCTTGCCTGCCGCCTGCTGCCTGCCTGCCTGTTGCCTGTTGCCTGTTGCCTGTCGCCTGTTGCCTGTTGCCCGTTGCCCGTTGCCTGTTGCCTGTCGCCTGTTGCCTGCTGCCTGTTGCCTGTTGCCTAGCCCGTCGCCTGTTGCCCGGCCTGTTGCCTGTCGCCTGCCGCCTGTTAGCCTGCCGTTGCCTGTTGCCTGTTGCCTGCTTGCCTGTCGCCCGTCGCCCGTTGCCTGTCGCCTGTCAGCCTGTTGCCTGCCGTTGCCTGCCGCCTGCTGCCTGTTGCCTGTTGCCTGTTGCCTGTTGCCTGCTGCCTGCCGCCTGTTGCCTGTTGCCTGCCTGTTGCCTGTTGCCTGTTGCCTGTTGCCTGCTGCCTGTTGCCTGTTGCCTGTTGCCTGTTGCCTGTTGCCTGTGCCTGTTGCCTGTTGCCTGTTGCCTGCTGCCTGTTGCCTGTTGCCTGTTGCCTGTTGCCTGCCGCCTGTTGCCTGTTGCCTGTTGCCTGTTGCCTGTTGCCTGTTGCCTGTTGCCTGTTGCCTGTTGCCTGTTGCCTGTTGCCTGTTGTTTGCCGCCTGTTGCCTGTTGCCTGTTGCCTGTTGCCTGTTGCCTGTCGCCTGTTGCCTGTTGCCCGTTGCCTGTTGCCTGTTGCCTGTTGCCTGTTGCCTGTTGCCTGTTGCCTGTCGCCGCCGTTCCGCCGTTGCCTGTTGCCCGCCGCCTGCCGCCTGTTGCCTGTTGCCTGTTGCCTGCTTTGCCTGTTGCCTGTTGCCTGTTGCCTGTTGCCTGTTGCCCGCTGCCTGCTGCCTGTTGCCTGTTGCCTGTTGCCTGTTGCCTGTTGCCTGCTGCCTGCTGCCTGCTGCCGCCTGTTGCCTCCTGTTGCCTGTTGCCTGTTGCCTGTTGCCTGTTGCCTGCTGCCTGTTGCCCTGCCTGCCTGCCGCCTGTTGCCTGCTTGCCTGTTGCCTGCCAGCCTGTCGCCCGTTGCCCGTTGCCTGTTGCCTGTTGCCTGTGCCTGGGTTGCCTGTTGCCTTTTGCCTGTTGCCTGTTGCCTGTTGCCTGTTGCCTGTCGCCTGCGCCTGCCTGTTGCCTGTCGCCTGTTGCCTGTTGCCTGCTGTTGCCTGTTGCCTGTTGCCTGTTGCCTGTTGCCTGTCGCCTGCCTGTTGCCCGCTTGCCTGTCTGCCTGCCCGCCCGGCTGCCGCCTGCCCGCCGCCTGCCCCGTCGCCTGCCGCCCGCCGCCTGCCGCCTGCCGCCTGTTGCCGCCTGCTGCCTGCCGCCTGCCGCCTGCTTCCTGCCGCCTGCCGCCTGTTGCCTGTTGCCCGTCGCCTGTTGCCTGTTGCCTGTTGCCTGTTGCCTGTTGCCTGCTTGCCTGCCGCCTGCTGCCTGTTGCCTGTTGCCTGTTGCCTGTTCAGCCTTGCCTGGCCTGCCGCCTGTTGCCTGCTGCCTGTTGCCTGCCGCCTGTTGCCTGTTGCCTGTTGCCTGTTGCCTGTTGCCTGTTGCCTGTTGCCTGTTGCCTGTTGCCTGTTGCCTGTTGCCTTGCCTGCCTGCTTGCCTGTTGCCTGTTGCCCGTTGCCTGTTGCCTGTTGCTGCCTGTTGCCTGTTGCCTGCTGCCTGTTGCCTGTTGCCTGGTTGCCTGTTGCCTGTTGCCTGTTGCCTGTTGCCTGTTGCCTGTTGCCTGTTGCCTGCTGCCTGCCGCCTGTTGCCTGTCGCCTGCCGCCTGCCGCCTGTTGCCTGTTGCCTGTTGCCTGCCGCCTGTCTGCCCGCCTGCCTGCCTGCTGCCTGTTGCCCGTCGCCTGTTGCCTGTTGCCTGTTGCCTGTTGCCCGTTGCCTGCCTGCCTGGGGTTGCCTGCCTGCCGCCTGCCGCCTGCTGCCTGTCGGCCCGTTGCCTGTTGCCTGTTGCCTGCCTGTTGCCTGTTTGTGCCCGTTGCCTGTTGCCTGTTGCCTGTTGCCTGTTGCCTGTTGCCTGTTGCCTGTTGCCTGTCGCCCGTTGCCTGTTGCCCGTTGCCCGTTGCCCGTCGCCTGTTGCCTGCTGCCTGTTGCCTGCCTGGGTCGCCTGTTGCCTGTTGCCTGTTGCCTGTTGCCTGTTGCCTGTTGCCTGTTGCCTGTTGCCTGTTGCCTGCTGCCTGTTGCCTGTTGCCTGCCTGCCTGTTGCCTGTTGCCTGCTGCCTGTTGCCTGCTGCCTGTCGCCTGCTGCCTGTCGCCCGCCGCCTGCCTGTTGCCTGCTGCCTGTTGCCCGTTGCCTGCCTGCCGCCGCCTGTTGCCTGCTGCCTGTTGCCTGTTGCCTGTTGCCCGTTGCCTGTTGCCCGTTGCCTGTTGCCTGTTGCCTGTTGCCTGTTGCCCGTTGCCTGTTGCCTGTTGCCTGTTGCCTGTCAGCCTGTTGTTGCCTGTTGCCTGTTGCCTGTTGCCTGTTGCCTGTTGCCTGTTGCCTGTTGCCTGTTGCCTGTTGCCTGTTGCCTGTTGCCTGTTGCCTGCTGCCTGTTGCCTGTTGCTCTGTTGCCTGTTGCCTGTTGCCTGCTGCCTGTTGCCTGTTGCCTGTTGCCTGCTGCCTGTTGCCTGTTGCCCGCTGCCTGTCGCCTGCCGTGTTGCCTGTTGCCTGTTGCCTGTTGCCTGTTGCCTGTTGCCTGTTGCCTGTTGCCTGCTGCCTGTTGCCTGTTGCCTGTTGCCTGGCCTGCCAGCCTGTTGCCTGTTGCCTGTTGCCTGTTGCCTGTTGCCTGTTGCCTGTTGCCTGTTGCCTGTTTGCCTGTTGCCTGTTGCCTGTTGCCTGTTGCCTGTTGCCTGTTAGTCTGTTGCCTGTTGCCTGTTGCCTGTTGCCTGTTGCCTGTTGCCTGTTGCCTACTGCCTGTTGCCTGTTGCCTGTTGCCTGCCGCCTGGCCCTGCTGCCTGTTGCCTGTTGCCTGCTGCCTGCTGCCTGTTGCCTGTTGCCTGTTGCCTGTTGCCTGTTGCCTGCTGCCTGTTGCCTGTTGCCTGTTGCCTGTTGCCTGTCCTGTTGCCTGTTGCCTGTTGCCTGTTGCCTGTTGCCTGCTGCCTGTTGCCTGTTGCCTGTTGCCTGCCGCCTGTTGCCTGTTGCCTGTTGCCTGTTGCCTGTTGCCTGTTGCCTGTTGCCTGTCGCCGTTGCCTGCCTGCCTGTTGTCTGCTGCCTGTTGCCTGTTGCCTGTTGCCTGTTGCCTGTTGCCTGTTGCCTGTTGCCTGTTGCCTGCCTGCCTGCTGCCCGTTGCCTGTTGCCTGTTGCCTGTTGCCCGTTGCCTGCCGCCTGCCGCCTGTTGCCTGTTGCCTGTTGCCTGTTGCCTGTTGCCTGTTGCCTGTTGCCTGTTGCCTGCTGCCTGTTGCCTGCTGCCTGCTGCCTGCCTGTTGCCTGTTGCCTGTTGCCCTGTTGCCTGCTGCCTGCTGCCTGTTGCCTGCTGCCTGTTGCCTGTTGCCTGCCGCCCGCCGCCTGTTGCCTGTTGCCTGTTGCCTGTTGCCTGTCGCCTGTCGCCTGTTGCCTGGCTGCCTGTTGCCTGTCAGCCTGTTGCCTGTTGCCTGTTGCCTGCTTCGCCTGCTGCCTGTTGCCTGTTGCCTGCCTGTTGCCTGTTGCCTGTTGCCTGCCTTGCCTGTTGCCTGCTGCCTGTTGCCTGTTGCCTGTTGCCTGTTGCCTGTCGCTCTGTTGCCTGTTGCCTGTTGCCTGCTTGCCAAGCCTGCCGCCTGCTGCCTGGCCCGTTGCCTGTTGCCTGCCTGTTGCCTGTTGCCTGCCGCCTGCTGCCCGCTGCCTGCCGCCTGCCGCGCCTCCGCCTGCCGCCCGCCCGCCTCAGCCCGCTGCCTGCCGCCCGCCTGCCGCCTGTCGCCTGCCGCCTGCCGCCTGTTGCCCGTCGCCTGTCTGCCCGTCGCCTGTTGCCTGTTGCCTGTTGCCTGTTGCCTGTCGCCTGCTGCCTGCCTTGTTGCCTGTTGCCTGTTGCCTGCTGCCTGTTGCCTGTCGCCTGCTGCCTGTCGCCTGCTGCCTGGGTTGCCTGTTGCCTGCTTGCCTGTTGCCTGTTGCCCGTTGCCTGGGTTGCCTGTTGCCTGTTGCCCGTCGCCCGTCGCCCGTTGCCTGCCGCCTGCGTTGCCCGTCGCCTGCCGCCTGCTGCCCGCCTGTCGTTGCCCATTGCCTGTCAGCCTGTTGCCTGTTGCCTGGTTGCCTGTTGCCCGCCCGCCTGCCTGTTGCCTGTTGCCTGTTGCCTGTTGCCTGTTGCCTGTTGCCTGTTGCCTGTTGCCTGTTGCCTGTTGCCTGTTGCCTGTTGCCTGTTGCCTGTTGCCTGTTGCCTGTTGCCTGTTGCCTGTTGCCCGTTGCCTGTTGCCTGTTGCCTGGGGTTGCCTGCTGCCTGTTGCCTGCTGCCTGCCTGCCTGTTGCCTGCCTGTTGCCTGCTGCCTGTTGCCTGGGTTGCCTGCCTGTTGCCTGTTGCCTGTTGCCTGTTGCCTGTTGCCTGTTGCCTGTTGCCTGTCGCCTGCCGCCTGCTGCCTGTTGCCTGTTGCCTGTTGCCTGTTGCCTGTTGCCTGTTGCCTGTTGCCTGCCGCCTGCTGCCTGCTGCCTGTTGCCTGCGCCTGTTGCCTGTTGCCTGTTGCCTGCTGCCTGCTTCGCCTGTTGCCTGGCCGCCTGTTGCCTGCCTGCCCGCCTGCTGCTTCAGCCTGTTGCCTGTTGCCTGTTGCCTGTTGCCTGTTGCCTGTTGCCTGTTGCCTGTTGCCTGTTGCCTGCCTGCCTGTTGCCTGTTGCCTGTTGCCTGTCGCCTGTGTTGCCTGCCGCCTGTCAGCCTGTTGCCTGTGCCCGCCGCCTGTTGCCTGTGCCTGTTGCCTGTTGCCTGTTGCCTGTTGCCTGTTGCCTGTTGCCTGTTGCCTGTTGCCTGTTGCCTGGTTGCCCGTTGCCTGTTGCCTGTTGCCTGCCGTTGCCTGTTGCCTGTTGCCTGTTGCCTGTTGCCTGTTGCCTGTAGCTGCCTGCCTGTTGCCTGGCCTGGTTGCCTGTTGCCTGCTTGCCTGTTGCCTGTTGCCTGTGCCGCCTCGCCTGCCTGCCCTGCCTGTCGCCTGCTGCCTGCTGCCTGCTGCCTGCTGCCTGCCGCCTGTTGCCTGCTGCCTGTTGCCTGTTGCCTGTTGCCTGCCGCCTGCCGCCTGTTGCCCGTTGCCGTTGCCTGTTGCCTGTCGCCCGCCGCCCGCCGCCTGCCGCCTGCCGCCTGCTTGCCTGTTGCCTGTTGCCTGGTGCCTGTTGCCTGCGTCTTTGCCTGTTGCCTGTCGCCTGTTGCCTGCTGCCTGTTGCCTGCTGCCTGCCTGGGCCTGCCTGCTCCGTTGCCTGTTGCCTGCTGCCTGTTGCCTGCTGCCTATTGCCTGCCGGGCCTGTTGCCTGTTGCCTGTTGTTTCCTTAAGCCTGCTGCCTGTTGCCTGTTGCCTGTTGCCTGTTGCCTAGCCGCCTGCTGCCTGTTGCCTGCCGCCTGCGCACTGTTGCCTGTTGCCTGGTTGCCGCTCCTGTCGCCTGTTGCCTGTTCCTGCCGCCTGCCGCCTGTCGCCTGCTGCCTGCTGCCGTCTGCCGCTGCTGCCTGCCGCCTGCCGCCTGTCGCCTGTTGCCTGCCGCCTGCTGCCCTGTCAGCCTGTGCCTGTTGCCTGTTGCCTGCCGCCTGCTGCCTGGCCGCCTGTCGCCTGCCTGCCTGCCGCCTGCCGCCTGTTGCCTGTTGCCTGCTGCCTGTTGCCTGTTGCCTGTTGCCTGTTGCCTGCCGCCTGCCTGTTGCCTAGCTGCCTGCCTGTTGCCTGTTGCCTGTTGCCTGTTAGCCTGTCAGCCTGCCTGCCTGTTGCCTGTCGCCTGCTGCCTGTCGCCTGCCGCCTGTTGCCCGTTGCCCGTTGCCTGTTGCCTGCTGCCTGTTGCCTGTTGCCTGCCGCCTGTCGCCTGCCGCCTGCCTGCCGCCCGCCCCTGCCGCCTGTTGCCCGTTGCCTGGGCCTGCCTGTTGCCTGCTTGCCTGTTGCCTGTTGCCTGTCGCCTGTGCCCGCCGCCTGTTGCCTGTCGCCTGGCCCGCCGCCTGCCGTGCCCAGCCGGGCTGCCGCCCGCCGCCTGCCCGCCTGCCGCCTGCCGCCTGCCTGTTGCCTGCCTGCCTGTTGCCTGTTGCCTGCTGCCTGCCGGCCTGCCTGCCCTGCTGCCTGCCTGTTGCCTGGTTGCCTGCCGCCTGCCGCCTGCTGGCCCAGTCGCCCGCCTGCCGCTGCTGCCTGTTGCCTGCCGCCTGCTGCCTGCTGCCTGTTGCCTGTTGCCTGTTGCTTGTTGCCTGTTGCCCACGCCTGTTGCTTGTTGCTTGTTAGCCTGCTGCTTGTTGTTGTTGCCTGTTGCTTGTTGGCCGCTTGGCGCTCGCCGTCTGCTGTTTGTTGTTTGTTGTTTGTTGTTTGTTGCCTTGCCGTTGTCTGCTGTTTGCTGCCTGCCGCCTGCCGTCTGCCGCCTGCCGTCTGTTGCCTGTTGCCTGCTGCCTGTTGCCTGTTGCCTGTCGCCTGCTTGCCTGCCGCCTGCCGCCTGCCGCCTGCCGCCTGTTGCCTGTTGCCTGTCGCCTGTTGCCTGCCGCCTGCCGCCTGTCGCCTGCTGCCTGCTGCCTGCCCTGCCGCCTGGGCCGCCCGCCGCCCGCCGCCCGCTGCCCAGCCGCCTGCCGCCTGCCGCCTGTTCCGCCTGCCGCCTGTTGCCTGTTGCCTAAGCCGCCTGTTGCCTGTTGACCTGTTGCCTGCTGCCTGTTGCCTGTTGCCTGTTGCCTGCCTGGTTGCCTGGGCTGCCTGTTGCCTGTTGCCTGGGTTGCCTGTTGCCTGTTGCCTGTTGCCTGTTGCCTGCTGCCTGTTGCCTGTTGCCTG
>NW_024573313.1:0-2055 GCF_018153835.1 Drosophila eugracilis | reverse complement strand
GAAATTTAACAAGGAATCGAACGAGATATGCCATTCCAGATTCGAGTAACTATTGGCTTAGTTATAGGAATAATACTGCAACTTAAATTGGAAAAAATGGGAAAATTTAAGTTGGCATATTTGAAAACGGTAATATCGTCCATTTTCGCGAGAAATGGATCAAAATTCGGAATTTTAGCTGTGAATGCAGTTTTGTTAGAAATTTAACAAGGAATCGAACGAGGTAGGACCATTCCAGATTCGAGTAACTATTGGCTTAGTTATAGCCGTAATACTGCCAGTTAAATTAGGAAAAATGGTTAAACCAAGTATCACATATATAATAACGGGAAAATCGTCCATTTTTGCGAGAAATGGATCAAAATTCGCAATTTTAGCTGTGAATGCAGTTTTGTTAGAAATTTAACAAGGAATCGAACGAGATATGCCATTCCAGATTCGAGAAACTATTGGCTTAGTTATAGCAATAATACTGCAACTTAAATTAGAAAAATGGGAAAATTTAAGTTGGCATATTTGATAACGGTTAATATTGTCCATTTTTGCGAGAAATGGATCAAAATTCGCAATTTTAGCTGTGAATGCAGTTTTGTTAGAAATTTAACAAGGAATCGAACGAGATATGCCATTCCAGATTCGAGTAACTATTGGCTTAGTTATAGCAATAATACTGCAACTTAAATTAGGAAAAATGGGAAAATTTAAGTTGGCATATTTGAAAACGGTAATATCGTCCATTTTCGCGAGAAATGGATCAAAATTCGGAATTTTAGCTGTGAATGCAGTTTTGTTAGAAATTTAACAAGGAATCGAACGAGATATGCCATTCCAGATTCGAGTAACTATTGGCTTAGTTATAGCCGTAATACTGCCAGTTAAATTAGAAAAAAATGGGTAAACCAAGTAGCATATATATATAATAACGGGAATATCGTCCATTTTTGCGAGAAATGGATCAAAATTCGCATTTATTTTAGCTGTGAATGCAGTTTTGTTAGAAATTTAACAAGGAATCGAACGAGATATGCCATTCCAGATTCGAGTAACTATTGGCTTAGTTATAGCAATAATACTGCAACTTAAATTAGGAAAAATGGGAAAATTTAAGTTGGCATATTTGAAAAAATGAAAATTTAAGCATATTTGATAACGGTAATATCGTCCATTTTTGCGAGAAATGGATCAAAATTCACAATTTTAGCTGTGAATGCAGTTTTGTTAGAAATTTAACAAGGAATCGAACGAGATATGCCATTCCAGATTCGAGTAACTATTGGCTTAGTTATAGCAATAATACTGCAACTTAAATTAGAAAAAATGGGAAAATTTATGTTGGCATATTTGATAACGGTAATATTGTCCATTTTCGCGAGAAATGGATCAAAATTCGCAATTTTAGCTGTGAATGCAGTTTTGTTAAAAATTTAACAAAGAATCGAACGAGATATGCCATTCCAGATTCGAGAAACTATTGGCTTAGTTATAGCAATAATACTGCAACTTAAATTAGGAAAAATGGGAAAATTTAAGTTGGCATATTTGAAAACGGTAATATCGTCCATTTTCGCGAGAATTGGATCAAAATTCGGAATTTTAGCTGTGAATGCAGTTTTGTTAGAAATTTAACAAGGAATCGAACGAGGTAGGCCATTCTAGATTCGAGTAACTATTGGCTTAGTTATAGCCGTAATACTGCCAGTTAAATTAGGAAAAATGGTTAAACCAAGTATCACATATATAATAACGGGAAAATCGTCCATTTTTGCGAGAAATGGATCAAAATTCGCAATTTTAGCTGTGAATGCAGTTCTGTTAGAAATTTAACAAGGAATCGAACGAGATATGCCATTCCAGATTCGAGTAACTATTGGCTTAGTTATAGCAATAATACTGCAACTTAAATTAGAAAAAATGGGAAAATTTAAGTTGGCATATTTGATAACGGGTAATATCATCCATTTTTGCGAGAAATGGATCAAAATTCGCAATTTTAGCTGTGAATGCAGTTTTGTTAGAAATTTAACAAGGAATCGAACGAGATATGCCATTCCAGAT
>NW_024573312.1:0-32483 GCF_018153835.1 Drosophila eugracilis | reverse complement strand
CTCCAGACCAAATGTCATCCACATAAATCTCGCTCGCCAGCCTTTGGAAATGAACGCAGACGCCGTCCAAAAGGTTAGCGTTGACAAAAACGCAAAAACGCTGATGGACCCATCCGCCTCCCGCCATAAAATCCTCTGGTATTGGGCGTCGTCCGGATGAACATCTATACAGCGATATATCTTCTGGATATCCGCTGCAAAAACGAAACCATATTTCCGCCAAATAGTATAACCTGCGACATGTCGTTCTGAAGGGCAGGCCCAGTCCATAGCACGTCGGTTAGGGATCTTCCGTTGGTAGTCCTCGCGGAGGCGTCGAAAACGATTCGTTTAACCGACTGCGGTTCCTTCTTAAAGACGGCATTGTGCGGGAGAACGCCTGTTCGCAGAAGTACGCGACATTGTACTGCTTTCACTGCCCACCGGCGACGCTGTCTGGTTGAAAGAGACCTCATTCCAACTGCAAGAACCTATTCAGCGCCATCTGATGTGATCTTCCCAGAGCCATAGTTGGATCGATGTAATTTTTGAAAGGCAGCAGTACCACGTAACGGCCCATGCTTCTTCTGGAAAAAAGACTCGCACCGGAGGTCTGCCTCCGATGTTAAGGAACTTTCCGGAACGGCCTCAACCTCGAAGAAACGCTTGAGCAATGCCTCGGTGTCCAAGAGCACCCGATGACAGCGTACCTTGGTCGCATCTCCACTCCCTCCCCCAGTCCAGATAGGATCCATCCAAAGCGAGTGTTCTAAGCTGTGGACTCGCCGGGCAGCCCGATCCTGGTGTGCCGCAAAATGATTTCCACCAAGATGCGATCGACTCGCTTTGATCGTGAGAAGATCGGTTCCTCCAGCCGGAGCCCTCGTATATGGCCCCAACGCTGTGGCATGAACCTGCGAGCCGGAAAACAGGAAGTAACCGAATTGGGGATATATGCGGAATAAACATCTATTGAAAAGACCCATCCCAAAAATAGATGCTCGGGTTCTAGATCGCTTCAGATCAGGGACTGCACCACGTGCTTCGATTGATTGCGTTGACCGGGCTTCGCACGGTATACGAGCAGTGGAGAGAAGGACATTTCTCGAAGACAAATCCTGCGCTGTTAAGATACGATCTCCATAACGCAGGTGCACTAGGATTCTGCGTCACAGTTCTGACCGGATGCGGCTGTTCGATTGGCTGTGAGCCAAAACTGGGAAGTGCAACAATGTGTGATGGCACTGTCCACAAACTTGACAGCCTTTACTACTTTTACTACTAGTGCAGCCCGAAGGGGCATACGACATACTAAGACAATTCCTTTGGTAGCAGTCCAGGGCCAAAAAGGTTGTGCAACGGAGTAGGATATGGTCGCCGGCACAGTGTTAACAGGCGCCGCTAGGGAGCCTAGAGTGCTCCTGTCCCTCCTGGGCCTACCGTGGAGTGGTACGACGAGCTTCTGTAAGCTCCCTGTAAGATGGAACGGGGAAAGCGCTTCCTTGATGGTGCTTCCAAGCATTGTGGGTCTCCTTTGGTAACCTCTATGATAGGCAGTGTGCCAACCAATGCCCAATACAAGAAAAATTAAGCTAAAGACTTGAAACTTGGCACACTATATAGTTATTATATACTCAAAGTCTGGACAAAATTTTGTGGCGCCTTCCTTTCCGCCCCATAGAAATCAATGCACCCTGGGACAAAAATTTACAAAACATCCAAGAAAATTGGGCCAATATATGTAATAAATTTTAAATATATATAAAATAAATTTAGTAAATATCCTCTCAATCCCCTATTCCCTCCCGCCCTACCAATCCTCAACTTTCAAACTAAATACTGCATCTTGAACAATTCTAATATATTTACTTAATTAATTTTTAATCACTTTCAACATCTAAATCAAAGGACTAGGCATCGATACTTTCAAATGTATCCAAATCATCTTCACAAACATACACTGATCCAATGTGTCTGTAGCTTCCAGTGCAAAATTTTTGCTTGTAAAAGGCTTCGCCCAGTTGAACCGTCAAATGCATAACTGGCAATTAATATCAAGCCGAAATTATCTTTATAAACATTGAACACGTCTTTTGTAACAGCATAATACGCTCGGCTGTGTGGTTTAACAATTTCTGTAATGAAACAGATGCGACAGATTCTGGGTAAATATCACAACTTCTAATTTTAAATTCCACTCTAATGCTTATTTACTGTTTTTTGGTTAAGCCATTTTGCATTAAAAAATCTAAAGCTTCTTCTGGAGTTAATGGTACAAGCTCAGCTTTTGTTGTTCTTTGATTGACATCATTATCATTTTCTGCTGAAACTTCTCAAGGTAATATATGCTTAAATCGGGAACGCCCTTCACCAAAGCTTAATCGTGCCCGTCCTCCACTATTGGAGGATTCTTTAATATAGGCTGTTCGCTGGAATTATACTTGAAAAAGTAATCCAAGGAAACTTTCTTTCTACGCTTTATAACTTGGAACTATCGGAGAGCATTTTTTTATTCCAGCATCAACATAAGCAACAAAGTTCTAAATCCTCTTCTTTAAGGGAACCTCTATGTTTTGCTTTAAGTTTCCAATTCGATGCTGTAGCACAAAGTTGTAAAGGCTTTCGGTTTCGCGATCATGTGCCAGCCAAACATAGCATTTCTGCATAACATAGGTCTATGTTGTCTAGCAAAAAGTTGTTATTGTAAAATGGAGCATAAACGAACAAAAAAGGATTATGTCATCGTATTGTAAATAAATGCAAAAACAAAACTGCGTTAATAGTTGTTATAATACGGCACAATCCAACCTACTTTTGTTCCACGAAACACGAAAAATGTAAAATTGTTAAATATACAACACTAAAAAGGCACATACACAAAGACAAATCACATTAAATAAATATTGCATTAAACACTTAAATTTTACCTACCTTCACTAATATTTTCCATTTTACTTTGTTTGAAACTGTTAAGTAGAACTTTTGCAATCATACTTTAGGAGCACTCTAGGCTCCCTAGCGGCGCCTGTTAACACTGTGCCGGCGACCATATCCTACTCCGTTGCACAACCTTTTTGGCCCTGGACTGATACCAAAGGAATTGTCTTAGTATGTCGTATGCCCCTTCGGGCTGCACTAGTAGTAAAAGTAGTAAAGGCTGTCATGTTTGTGGACAGTGCCATCACACATTGTTGCACTTCCCAGTTTTGGCTCACAGCCAATCGAACAGCCGCATCCGGTCAGACCTGTGACGCAGAATCCTAGTGCACCTGCGTTATGGAGATCGTATCTTAACAGCGCAGGATTTGTCTTCGAGAAATGTCCTTCTCTCCACTGCTCGTATACCGTGCGAAGCCCGGTCAACGCAATCAATCGAAGCACGTGGTGCAGTCCCTGATCTGAAGCGATCTAGAACCCGAGCATCTATTTTTGGGATGGGTCTTTTCAATAGATGTTTATTCCGCATATATCCCCAATTCGGTTACTTCCTGTTTTCCGGCTCGCAGGTTCATGCCACAGCGTTGGGGCCATATACGAGGGCTCCGGCTGGAGGAACCGATCTTCTCACGATCAAAGCGAGTCGATCGCATCTTGGGTGTAGACATGTTGGTGGAAATCATTTTGTGGCACACCAGGATCGGGCTGCCCGGCGAGTCCACAGCTTAGAACACTCGCTTTGGATGGATCCTATCTGGACTGGGGGAGGGAGTGGAGATGCGACCCAGGTACGCTGTCATCGGGTGCTCTTGGACACCGAGGCATTGCTCAAGCGTTTCTTCGAGGTTGAGGCCGTTCCGGAAAGTTCCTTAACATCGGAGGCAGACCTCCGGTGCGAGTCTTTTTTCCAGAAGAAGCATGGGCCGTTACGTGGTACTGCTGCCTTTCAAAAATTACATCGATACAACTATGGCTCTGGGAAGATCACATCAGATGGCGCTGAATAGGTTCTTGCAGTTGGAATGAGGTCTCTTTTAACCAGACAGCGTCGCCGGTGGGCAGTGAAAGCAGTACAATGTCGCGTACTTCTGCGAACAGGCGTTCTCCCGCACAATGCCGTCTTTAAGAAGGAACCGCAGTCGGTTAAACGAATCGTTTTCGAAGCCTCCGCGAGGACTACCAACGGAAGATCCCTAACCGACGTGCTATGGACTGGGCCTGCCCTTCAGAACGACATGTCGCAGGTTATACTATTTGGCGGAAATATGGTTTCGTTTTTGCAGCGGATATCCAGAAGATATATCGCTGTATAGATGTTCATCCGGACGACGCCCAATACCAGAGGATTTTATGGCGGGAGGCGGATGGGTCCATCAGCGTTTTTGCGTTTTTGTCAACGCTAACCTTTTGGACGGCGTCTGCGTTCATTTCCAAAGGCTGGCGAGCGAGATTTATGTGGATGACATTTGGTCTGGAGGTCACTCGTTGGACGAGGCAAGGGATAAACGGTCACAGGTATCTGGCGCAATAAAATCCGCTGGTATGGAGTTGCAAAATTGGTCTAACAACGAGTCCAGTATTTTGATTTCGATTCTTGCAGAGGTATCAGTTCAGCCGGACTCCGTTAAATTGGGTCACTACAGATCCCATTAAGGCGTTAGGGATGTAGGACTGCTTAAAATTTAAGGTTGATTTTGAGATTTCAGCTATATTCACCAATCGGACGATTTTGTTAAGCATAGCTAGGCTGTTCGATCCGCTGGATCTCGAGGGGTTGGTCATCATCTCGGGAAAGCTCATTTTTAAGGAGCTGACCATGACCAAGAAGATACATGCGGATGGCTCTTCGATGGTGCGAGAGTGGGACGACGAGATTTCTGATGCGCTTGTAGAGCGGTGGCATTAAAAATAAACATTAATCGGTGAATTTATGATTCTTCTGGATTTATAGTATCAGCCCAGCTTAACTTATTTTGTGACGATTCATCTACGTCCCTCCTGGGCCTACCGTGGAGTGGTACGACGAGCTTCTGTAAGCTCCCTGTAAGATGGAACGGGGAAAGCGCTTCCTTGATGGTGCTTCCAAGCATTGTGGGTCTCCTTTGGTAACCTCTATGATAGGCAGTGTGCCAACCAATGCCCAATACAAGAAAAATTAAGCTAAAGACTTGAAACTTGGCACACTATATAGTTATTATATACTCAAAGTCTGGACAAAATTTTGTGGCGCCTTCCTTTCCGCCCCATAGAAATCAATGCACCCTGGGACAAAAATTTACAAAACATCCAAGAAAATTGGGCCAATATATTAATAAATTTTATATATATATAAAAAAAATTTAGTAAATATCCTCTCAATCCCCTATTCCCTCCCGCCCTACCAATCCTCAACTTTCAAACTAAATACTGCATCTTGAACAATTCTAATATATTTACTTAATTAATTTTTAATCACTTTCAACATCTAAATCAAAGGACTAGGCATCGATACTTTCAAATGTATCCAAATCATCTTCACAAACATACACTGATCCAATGTGTCTGTAGCTTCCAGTGCAAAATTTTGCTTGTAAAGGCTTCGCCCAGTTGAACCGTCAAATGCATAACTGGCAATTAATATCAAGCCGAAAATATCTTTATAAACATTGAACACGTCTTTTGTAACAGCATAATACGCTCGGCTGTGTGGTTTAACAATTTCTGTAATGAAACAGATGCGACAGATTCTGGGTAAATATCACAACTTCTAATTTTAAATTCCACTCTAATGCTTATTTACTGTTTTTTGGTTAAGCCATTTTGCATTAAAAAATCTAAAGCTTCTTCTGGAGTTAATGGTACAAGCTCAGCTTTTGTTGTTCTTTGATTGACATCATTATCATTTTCTGCTGAAACTTCGCAAGGTAATATATGCTTAAATCGGGAACGCCCTTCACCAAAGCTTAATCGTGCCCGTCCTCCACTATTGGAGGATTCTTTAATATAGGCTGTTCGCTGGAATTATACTTGAAAAAGTAATGCAAGGAAACTTTCTTTCTACGCTTTATAACTTGGAACTATCGGAGAGCATTTTTTTATTCCAGCATCAACATAAGCAACAAAGTTCTAAATCCTCTTCTTTAAGGGAACCTCTATGTTTTGCTTTAAGTTTCCAATTCGATGCTGTAGCACAAAGTTGTAAAGGCTTTCGGTTTCGCGATCATGTGCCAGCCAATACTCTAGCATTTCTGCATAACATAGGTCTATGTTGTCTAGCAAAAAGTTGTTATTGTAAAATGGAGCATAAACGAACAAAAAAGGATTATGTCATCAAACAAAACTGCCTTAATAGTTGTTATAATACGGCACAATCCAACCTACTTTTGTTCCACGAAACACGAAAAATGTAAAATTGTTAAATATACAACACTAAAAAGGCACATACACAAAGACAAATCACATTAAATAAATATTGCATTAAACACTTAAATTTTACCTACCTTCACTAATATTTTCCATTTTACTTTGTTTGAAACTGTTAAGTAGAACTTTTGCAATCATACTTTAGAATGTGCTTTTATTTAGCGCGCCAAAAAGTCAACGTTTCTGATCAACGAACAGCTGACTTTCAGGGCCACCAAATTTAGCAGGGCTGCAATTTCAGTAACGAAATTTTTAAATGCAAAGTATATTATTTTAAGGATGTACAATATTTGTTTTTCGTAATTTAAAATAAATGGATTTTTGCAAAAATGTTGGGCATTGGGACCCTTTGCAGTGCTGTGATTCCTCGTCCAAGGCTTGAACGCGACGGAATGCAGCCAGACAAACATTGACGTTGATATTGAGGTGGAGGCGCACGAGCCTCTGGTCATACCTTGTCCAAATCTTCCGGAAAAGGGCAATAGACATCCATTTAGCGCTCCTCAAACTCCGACTGGAAATCAGTAGACTCAGAAGCCCCTTTCAGGATCACGATCACTGAAACCGTCTCACTTCTTCTTGTAATTCTTCAGCTTGTTCCAGCCGCTTCTTCAGGTAAATCCTCGTTTTTTTCGATTGCGAATTTTTCCTAAAATTTTGTAACATGGATTTCAAAGACTGAAATCGATTTGCCTTCAAGTTAACCAAATGGGCAATGATTTTGACCGCGACCAAAGACGTCTGCTCTCGGACACCAGGACTCCTAACCCCAAACAGCGCTGCAGTTACTCAGTCTTGGAGCTCGCAATGCCCTTCCCCCCTCATACTAATCGACGCACTGACGTCAGCTTGGGCAATCTCCCTGATTGGGCCCCACCACCACCACAGCTCACCCCATACACAAGTTTTAGTAACTTCTTCATCGTAGAATTACCATGCAGCAGCGTTATAAAGCCCTCTGCAGCCTCAAAAGCGATAAAACCGCCCCCAAAGTATATTACACCTCTGAGCTAATATGTAAGCTCAAGCAACAGATTGGGACCCACCACCACCACAGTTCACCCCATATACAACCTTTAGTAGCTTCTCCATCGTAGAATTACCGTGCAGGAGCGTTATAAAAAAGATCCGTCTAATGGGTGAATTGCCAAGTGACAGTACAAAAGAATGCCCAGAAGATAAAGAAGATTCTACACTAAAGAGTTTTAACAACTGTGGCGGGAATCATACTGCCAATTACAAGGGCTTCCCAGTCTACAAAAGGCTTAAAAACCGACTAAGCCAGAAACGTAACCAAACAGCTACTACCGAGCATACCACCCAACCAAGTTTCCTACACCTTCCCCGACGACTCCTAGAGTCTCTTTTGCCAATGTTCTTCGTTACCCAACATTGAGGACCATACATCAGCCATCCTACAAGTTTCCCACCATTGCCAAAGTCAGCAGATCGATCACTCCCATCTCCAAAAGCTCAAATAACAATGATAACTTCCGTTCACCCAAGACAGACATCGACTCACAAACACGCTCAGTGCCTCTACCTACGCTCGCAAACATTATCCTGTCGATGCAAAGTACCCTCCAAGAGGAGGCACGAAACCAAAAGCTTCTCTCGGAAATACATATAAAACAAAAATGAGTGTCAATGTCTTCACTAAAAATTTGTTATTGGAATGCCAACGGTGTTTCCCAGCACAAGTATGAACTCCTACAGTTCCTAAATATCCACCATATTGACTTGATGCACATATCGGAAAACCATTTATTGACTTTGTGGCGACCAAAAACATTTTACGAAATATAATTACTGCTAGATCGCTCCCGGACTACTCATCTCCTGAACTAGTAACTTCTAGAAAGACATTAATAGCTTTACCGTCGCTCTGGGATCATCACAAGAGCAAACACTTCAACACCAAAGAGAAAATATGTATCGCTAAATCCGCCAAATAGAACAGTTCGTTCTGGAAAAGAAAGGTCTCCAAAGTCCTTAAAAAAGATGCTGAGAATGCACAGCAGGAGTACATAGAAAAGCTATCACCGGCCAGCTCCAGATTTGCTCTGTGGCAAGCCCACCCAAATCTAGGCCCCCCAGGCGAAGTGGTCACCCCAATTTGAAAACACCGTGGAAAGTTGGGCCCGTAGCAAAGAAGACCGGGCAACATCATTCGCGCAGCACCTACAAACTGTTTTCCAGCCGAACCCTGCAACTAATTCGTTTGCTATACCGGAAATAAATTCTGCATCAGCGACGGACCCAATAATCTTCAGGCCCACTGAGATAGCTAAAATCGTTAAGCACAAACTAAAACCTGTAAAGGCAGAACAAATAACCCAAAATATAATAATAAAACTGGGGAACTGTGCAATAGAGGTTATTTGCAAACTCTTAGGAGACTTGGCTACTTTCTAGAGAAACGATCGATCATTATAATGATCCCGAATCCTGGAAAAGATAAAACTAATCCATCATCGTATAGACCAATAAGTTTACTATTGCTCTTTGAGAAATGCCTTCTATGTCGCTTAAAACCTTATCTCAGAGCCCATTAGAGCACATCAATTTGGCTTTTGCGAATTAGCGTTTGACAGAGTCTGGCTTGGCGGCCTCATGCATAAAATCAAAACACTACTCATAAAGTACTCCAATCTAATCGGTAAGATGCAAAACAAAAACATCGAATGCCTTCACTATATAAGCTGGAGTTCCTAAAGGTTGTGCCCTGGGTCCCACACTTTATGTACTTTACATACTTTAAATTGACTGGCGTCTTAAAGGTATTGACTACAAGGTCCTGCTTTACAACACAATCCTTAAGCCAAAATATGGCCATACGGCTCTCAGCTGTGGGGAAATACAAGTAGGAGCAATAGGAGCTGGCATTATCCAGCGGGCCCAATGTTCCGAACAACAACATCTATAAAGATCTCGGAATCCCGCCAGTAATAGACAAAATATAACGACGATTAATGTGACCTACCGTAGAAAACTAAACAAACACCCAAAAAATCTCGTTCGGAACCTAACCATGGTCTCAGACAGAACTCGAGAGGAACCTCCCAACCCAGCAAGGCACCTATTATAAACACTGTCAATTAGGTAGTTAAGTGTTGGTTTACACTTAAGATTTGATAACCTATTGATAACCTATCTCCAAGAGGAGAAGATTCTATAAATAAACACCAATAGTAGCTAGAACATAGGACATAGGCTGATTATAATACATCAGTTTTATAAGTTTTTCGGTAAGTGGGGGTCTCAATATAGAGACAAAAACAAAAAAACAAGATGAAACGCTATAGTCGAGTGCCGCGACTATAAGATACCCGTTACTGTTTTACACAATTTTAAAATATTCATTTTGCTAGTGTAAATTCACAAGGCGCCCCTTATTGTCAGAGAAAGCATGTTGAGTAACTGATAGTAAAGTCACTGCCCATGTGAGGTCTTATAACGTTCATTTCTTCATAAATAGCGAAATAATGTTCCGATTCTTTGAATCTTCCGAATAATTGGCAAATCGATAGATATTAGCAGAAATAAGTTATACAAGGTCAATTGAAGGCATTTATAATAATATTATAGACGCCACAGTTTTTCGCTGCTTGTGCGCGTTAGAGTGGGCGTGGACGTGGGGTGAAAACTCGTGACAAGTTGCAGTGGCATCTCTTTAATGCGTGTTTTTAAGCCTAACTTCCTAGCTCTTATAGGTCCCGAGGTTCATTTTTTGTTTTCCGAGTTTTATGGGCGTTAGAGTGGGCGTGGCTAGATGGGAAAAAATTAATTTGCATTTGGGGCATCATAGAAACCTACATGCTTAATCCGAACATATAGTTACCTAGATATAAGCTTTTCTAGAAAATGCGAAACCCGTCCTTCTAGCCTTGTGGGCGTTTAAGATGCGCGGCATCTAAAGATTATACATCATAAATTTCAACTTTCTAGCACCCATAGTTCCTGAGATTTAAGCGATTTTAGTTTTTCTTGATTTGTAGGCGTTTGAGTGGGCGTGGCAGGATGCTGTAATAAACTTGCGCTGCGTAGGGATCTCTCTTCATGGTTAATCTCAACTTTGTATCTCTTATAGTTCGTGAGATCTCAGCGTTCATACGGACAGACGGACAGACGGACAGACGGACAGACAGACGGACATGGCTCAATCGTCTTCGCTATTCATCCTGATCAAGAATGTATATACTTTATAGGGTCGGAAACGCTTCTTTCTACCTGTTACATAGTTTTCAACGAAGGTTTGTTTGGTGTCATTGGAAAGCATCAAGCCCTTTCCAATGGTTAAAAACTGCAACATTTCATTAAAACGCTTAAAAATAAAATTTCCACACCTCCGCGCACAAGCAGATATCAGCATACACTTGAGGGTTGGGGTGAGTTCGCACCTCCACGCACAAGCAGACCTGAGCGCAAACTTGGTAGGTGTGAGTTCCAGGTGGACTGTTATTTCCCACACACCTGTATTTACATTCGCGGAACCATCGGGCATCGTTCTTATCAAGTGAACATAGAAAAATCTCTGAAAAAAATCTCTGGAAAATCTCTGTTGCACGGAGATTGTACACAAACTATCCTGCTGTCCGTAGAACCCATTAAATGAAATATTTATTGCACTTGTCATTTTCCTGATCACTCTTTCCCACACAGCGATATTTAATTTCACTGAATTCTCAGGCCTCATGTTCGTCAACCGTTAATTTGTTCGCCATCCTGGTCTTCCTTATCCTTCTAATACCATATGCCTGGCATCCAGGGTTCCTATGTATACTCGAAGCCAATACGATTTGTTCTCGGAGTAAAACATACCTGTATGCACTCCCTATAGATAACATTAAGTGAACATAGTCTAGAGACTATATAAATGACACCACTCAAATTGCTCAGAATCAATTACTCAAATGCCTCAGAACTACATCTAAAGTATATATATATATATATATATATAAATTATGATAAGTTATCTTCCTTCAGTGTGTCCAGGACGGTGTCCGTGCGACTTTAAGGAAGGTGGTTCCAGAACTCCACTGCTTGCTGATGAGCTAGGTAGCTCACCTAGCTCACCCGACACCGCTGGCCTAGAGACTCAGTCGGTGATAATAATTAAGGAAATAATATATTTGCGGCGGAGCCGGAGTAATATTTGTGAGCGATAGCTCTTTATTTAAGTAAATCCAAAACAGAACTGAACTTAAAGGCTAACATATATTGGTCTTCATAGCGGCCACGCAAATATGCTGTGTTTGCCGGCTATGCATGAGCGTCCGGCCAGACGCTGTGTCAGCATTTTGGCAGGCGCTGGCTTTCGGACGATCGGTCATCGCCGCCGCTCGGTTGACTTAGTTAACTATTCCCCCCTCAGGAATAAGGCCACCCTCTGCCGACCCTATTTGGGCGATCACCTCTCTTAATTGGCCCGCCGACTTCTTGGCCTGGGTGACTCGTCGATAGGTTAAGCCGACGCAAATTAACGCGCAACACATTGCTCTCGCAATTAGCACTATCTGATGTGTCCGATAGCTGTTGACGTTCACCCCGAACCTTTTAATGTGTTCCAGGTTACGCTCGCTCAAACGGTGAAGGGATGGAAGGCTAAGGACGTTATGCTCCATCGTAATATTCAGGGAAGGCGAGCTGGCTACTCCCGGAGCCCATTTCTGGGCTGCGTCATGATTGACATATCGGGTTTCGTTAACTGTAGCACATTCGGTAAAGGTGATGAGGTTTGTGCCTCGTATGTGAACATAGGCTTACGATAATAATCCCTTCGTTAACGTAGTTGATAGGCTGAAAGTCGCTTTGCTGGATCTCGCAATGCGCTATGCTTCCAGCATGGAGTTCTTGAGCGCATGAATTTCTTAGCGCCAGCTGGCAAAGCGTAGCCCCTGGTGTTGTAGAACAATTCTTCACCGTGTGGAACTCTCCATTGCATTCTGCCACTACGTACTCTACTAGCCGGACCATCGTGTTGTGATGCGAATCGGGAAAAATTGTAACTTTATTACAGGCTGCCTTAATTTTTGGAAATTTGATAATTAAATGTAAAATGTTAACGGACTGTAAGATTTTAACGGACGCAACGGACAACACATCCTTAATAGGAGTATCGGTGGGCTCCTCCATCCACACATCTTCCAGGTCTGAGAGAGCTATTGCCAGTATTAAATTTTGCAGATCCATTGCAATCATCCTATTTCAAGATAATAACATCTCATACAGGTGTTCCGTGTCAATTTGGGATTTTTTAGCTGACCTCAGAAGTTGATTGACGGTTGTGGACATTTTGTTAATTTGGCCGTGTACCTTATTGTTGATATCTATTGATTAATTGGAATTCCGTGAATTTAATTTTTTCAAAATCATCCGCATCTGGTGTCCCTGCAACTACTTTTAACGCTGTTCCCAGGAAGTCTAAGCTCCTAGCTACTCTATGGTGGATGCTTAACGAGTCGAGCAGGTCGCGCAGTTGAGCGATGTTGACGACCAAGAGTTTCTGCATGTGTTATTGAGGGAACATGTTGGTCATACCATCAGTTTCCTCTACCACGCGCCTATATTCCGACAGATTCGCAGTGTGTTTTACGAATGCGTATTCCTCCCATACTAAAATCTGACCATCTACGATGGGAATGTATTTCGCCTGGGAGTAGTCCATCACGTATGCCGATGTCATGGTCAACAGGAGGAGCAAGGGTACGGACGTAAGCCTGTAACTTGGATAAACTATTATGTCTGTTCTAAATGGGGTAGCACCCCACCAACGTATAAAGAGTGATCTTTACTAAGAATAAAAGCTGTCAAAAAGCTTATGCCGAGTGGCTAGTAATATAAAACTGCAATAGTGTAAAAACATAAAAGTATGAAAATAAAAAAAATATAAAAGTATAGGGACTATCTGGCGAGCGATGAAAAGGTTGTGATTCGCCTACCTAAGGTTGTCTTTATGGACCACCCTCCCCTTAATGAGGACTGTGGTCCCCATGTCTGCTTCACCAGCATTTTCTTCATGTGAGCTTGTTGCCAAGTCTCCTGTTGGATTTCACCAAGACTTTGTCGCCAACTTCGAAATTCCTGTTCCTGCGCGTTCTGGGCACTTTTAATTTTGTCTCAAAAGTCTCGTTGCATGTCTTCATTCTTTTTCTTTATAACGTCGGCTGGCCTCTTGTTGATAACCGAGTGGATTGATTTGTTATACTTGGAGGTGGCTAGTAGGATTACCTCAACGGTGTCACTTATGCCTTTATCAATCTTTAGACGTCTTGCTAGTTCGAGAAGAGTGCTGTGAAAGCGCTCTACCTGACCATTTGAGACGCTATGCAGGGGTGGAGCATTTGAAATAGCGACATCGAAATTGTATTGTCTCTCTCTCTATTGCACCACAGCAAACTTTGAAAATTTGTCTATACAGGTGAGGAAGTATTTTTTATCTGTGGAAAAAATGTCTATATGTAACATTCATCCCTTATGAGAAGGGATCGGAGTTTCAACCAACTCTTGCTTCTTCGGGTGCCTGTCATATTTAGCCCTGGCGCACGTTTTGCAGTTAGTAACAATTTCGTTGGCTAACTTAGCCATTTTTGGGAAGTAGTACTCGGTGAGCACGTGCTTCACGTTTTCTTGTGCAACTCTATGGGCCCTATTATGTTCAGCCGGGAGAATTATTCTTCTTTCGCTGACCGCAAAAATGTCTGTTACGCGATTTTTGCAATGCCAGAATTTTGTGGCCGGAAAATGCCGAACTAGGATGTCAAATGGATGGCGTTTACGCCTTTACGAACAACTACATCTGCGATCTCTTCAAGTAATGTCTCTTTGCAGGAAAAATTGATCGCATGTCGACTCTTGTTTCCGAAGAGGACGAAGGTGCGTTTTAACGGGAAGCATGCCTCCTCCAAAGTTATTTGGTTTTAGAAGCAGTTCAAAGGCTAATCCGTTGTTTCTATTGCATGGGTCAGGGAGAGTTCTTTGTGTATAGTGGCTGCGCACGATTCGGCCTCCCGTTCCCCTATGATATTTAGTTGTTGCCGAGAAAGTGCATCGGCAATGAGATTCTCCTTTCCAGGTTTGTAGTAAATACGCGCGCCCGACTCGTCAATGCGAGCTTTCCAACTTTTGATTTTTGCATTTGGATTGGATTCCGATACTGCGAAAGTTAGTGGCTGGTGGTCGGTATAGATATTTATATCTTTTACCGCGTATAGGTAGTGCCGTAATTTGGCCAAGGCCCAAACGATGGCTAGTAATTTCCTCTAATTTGTGGCGTAATTGATTTCTCTGTCTTTTAACGTCCTTGAAATCATTGTGATGGGGCGTCCTTCTTGAGAGAGGACTGCACCAATACCAAAGGCAGAGGCTTATCTTAGCATCACATCTTCAGATGCCAAGATATTTCGCAGCTTCTGAAACGCTCTTTGCTGCGTATCAGAAAACTGTACCGGAATGTTACGTGACCTCCATTTTCGCCTTTTAGGATGTCTGAAATGGGTCTTGCTATTGCCGCAAATCCTTTATAAAACACTTGTAGCAGCTCGCCAGGCCGAGGAATGATCTGACTTCAAATACGGATTTTGGTTCCGGGAAGTCTTGGATGGCTTTGACCTTCTCTGGGTCGGTCGTTGCACCGCTGCTGGTGACTATGTATCCAAGAAAACTTAAGCATTTTTTGAAGAAACGCGATTTTTCTACTGGCACTCTCATGTTGGCTTCGTAAAGACTCTTTAACACCCAATCTACGTGCGTGATGTGGGCTTCCTCGTCTTCCGAAAAGATAATCACATCATCCACATATACGTAACAAAACTTACCGATTTGCTCGCGTAAAATGTCATCGATTGACCTCTGAAATATGCTGGCTGCATTTTTCAGGCCAAAAGGTAGTCTTCGGAATTCATGTTTTCCTCCATTTACTGAAAAGAAGGTTTTTTCACGGTCGCGTTCTGCGAGCATGATTTGGTAATATCCTGACTTAAGGTCCAATGTCGTGAAATATTTGGCCTTGCCCAAGTTTCCCAATATCATGGAGATATTCGGCATGTGGTACTTGTCAGACACCGTTCTCTCATTGAGTTTGCCAAAGTCAATCACTAGTCGCATGTTCTTGTTGCCCATCTCATCAGTGCCCTTCTTGTCCACTATCCATATCGGATTGTTATACGGAGAGACTGATTTTTGTATTATACGATTATTCAATAGATTTTGGATTTCTGAGTTCTTCGTCTGAGAACGGGTAGCAGGGATTTTCCCCTAAAAAATTGACGGCGTCGGAGTCATATTCCTCCATGGCGTAGTTTTTTCCTGCCTGTTCCTCACTCTGAGTGACATGGTTAAGCCTTTGCCTTTTTTGAATATTTGCGCGATCAGTCGCGGCTGGCCTTCTATTCTGGTAGGCTGAGGCTTGGGGGTGCGGTAGCATTTTAGAGAACAACATCCATCAACATCCATGGGCTCTTGTTGAGGTTTAACGCTACGTTGTTCTGGTTGGGCCTGCGTTTTTTTGCGGCCTGCTAAAGTGCAGATTTTTACTCGCACCAAACTGCTGGTTTGGTTGGGAGGGGGTCTTGTCTTGCTGACGCTCTAGCGTCCTTGGTATTGGCCTTCGATATTTATCCTTTTGGCTTCTTGCAAACGACGTTGCAAATGTGTACATCTCGTGATTTGACTCCACTTCTTGAGCTAATGCGAGCGCAGACGGCATGTCTTTCGGCTTTACTGAGAATAGGACGTCAGTAAGGCTTTGTTTAAGTCCTGAGATGAATACCCGGAGGACATCATCCCGGAATTTATCACACAAAACCTTCATTGCAGATGCCTCGTAGGACATGGTGGCTTTGTTGGTGAGCAAGATGAACTTTTTCTCAACCTCGTCATAGTATTGTAGTAACGTAAGGCTGTCTGAGGGTGCCCATCTCCTGTTCGATAACGTGGATTGGCCGCTTGTCACTATATGTGAAGTCGAGTCGATTTATGATCGCGTCGAAATTTAATACAGTGCCAAACGAAGACAGTACGGCATCGGCGGGACCTCTTATCTTACTTCTATTAATGATCACTGCCTGATAACGGCGTGAACTGTTAACATACCCCCTAAATATGTAATAGGCAGCTACTGCCGCCTGTCACCAGGACACATATATTTCTTGTGCGCCCGCAAACTCGCGCAGGCACTTGACGGCGTGCAATGGCTCGTTGCACTTGACGTCGCCGCTTATTGCTATTGGTTCATATATTTTAATTTGAGGAGCTTCCGCTTGGGTCTGCGCAATCTGTACTGCCGCTACTTGGCTGGCCAGGTTGTGTATAGTCTGGCGCAACTCGCTTTCCCTACGGTTGTCTTCGATGTCTTTTTCTGCCAAGGCGTGGTTAACAGCCGCTTGAATTACAGCCTTAAGCTGTTCTGGATCTATAGCCATTTTGCTTACTGTCGGGGAATTTTCTGATATACGTTTTGGACTGGACGTATTTGGAGTCCCTTCACTATCGGACTCTGAGTCGGTGGCGAACTGTTTATTATTCCTATAATGGAGGAATGGGGAGCTCATATGGAGCTACAAAAATGCAATACATAAACGAAAGCGCTGCATAAACAATGACGTACAGCCGAACAAAGTTGCAATGCAAACGTTGCTGTATCGGGTTAGCAAAGTGGAGTGGGAAATTAGAAGAAAAAAAAATCGAGACTTCTCGAAGCTAACACAAAGAATTCATATATAAGCATATAAACGACCACGTATAAGGGTCGAAGCCAAGCTGTGTCTTCCGAAGCGAACGGACGTGTTTTTTTCTACTCTCGTTAACTTTGTTGGCTATTTACGAATATACGCTTAAACCGATACGAATTTCTTTGTATAAATAAAACCTTCAGCCGTTTGCCTTCCGCGCAGTAAACTAAACTGTGTAGCTTTTGTTTCTTTTGTTTAAACTCTCAATTTACTTAAATTATTTTCACATTCTCCTATTTCTCGTCTTTCGCGATAAACGGTTCCTCTCCCGCTCGCGCCTCTCTCGTGTTGTTTATCTATACCTTATCTTGATTTCAATCTATTCCCCCGCACCATCACACTTCTCATAGTGTGCATATCTAAAACTTATCTTGTTTTTATTCTTCTTTTTCTGTTCTCGCACAGTGGGCTTTTTTCGATTAAATAGTGCTTAAAAATAATAATTATAAATCATTATGTCTGAAATTGTCTGCTACTTAAAATCTTGTAACAAAATAATTACAACTAACCAGCCGAGCGTTTTGTGTTGGCTTTGTGATAATATGGTTCATGCCAAATGTGCCAATTTCCGTGCCACCGTATCGGATGTTTTGGCCCGAGGCGATTCCGGCTTACATTATTGCTGTGAAAGTTGTCGGGGGACTCAAAGGGAAATGAGATCTTTTATGCGGCAGACAAAAAATGGTTTTCGTGAGTTGCTCGGCTCTTTTCGTAAAGCCAGCGATTTGCTCACGGCGCTGGACACCCAATTTAATAATGTCCAATTGTTAAACGAGTCTTCAAAGCGTAAAAAATCAAACTCTTGTGTGCCGCAGATCACTAGTTCCCTTCTCGCTCCCACTTCTTGCCTTCAGAACACTGAAGTGTCGCCGCAGCTGCTTGGAACGCATCCGAATTTTCTGAACATGATGGTAGGAAATCGTTAGATAGTTTGTCTGCTTCAAGGCTCCTGGCTCCTACAGAGCCATTAACATCAACCCACCCGATACACTGCAGGGGAATTTCGTGCCCGGACTACCGGCGTGAACTGGCGGTGCAGGATTAGAACCTGCTACATCAAAGCCCCTAAAGGTAATCCCACCTGAGAAACATATATTCGTTTCCCGGCTTTCAAAAGATACGTCTGAGGCAGACGTATTGGCATACAAGTTATTTAATATTCGTGCCGGCTGGCGGTGCCCTCGTGGCAGGGGTAGAGCCGGTTGGTTAGGTGTTGGTGACCACCAAGGATGGCAGCCACTGAAGAGTCGGGTAGTCGCTTCGACTTCCTTCCTTCGTCCGAATTACGTAACTATTGGTGCCGGCTGGCGGTGCCTCGTGGCAGGGGTAGAGCCGGTTGGTTAGGTGTTGGTGGCGCTCCAGGATGGCAGCCACCGAAGAGTCGGGTAGTCGCTTCGACCTCCTTCCTTGTCCGAAGTTTACGGTGGGAGATACTTATCCCCGTTGTTATGGCCCTTAAGGCACAATAACCAAATTCAACTAATAGAATAAATGTAACGGCTGAGGCCGGAGTTTTATGATCGAGCCAGTGCTCTCTATTTCAAATCCAAATTAAAACTAAAACTAAGAACTAACAAAAGCTCATGTATAGCCGGCTGCCCGCGCAGACGCTGACCTTCACATTTTGCAGAAGTCAAACGATCGCTGTCAGCCAACGAAACGGAGCCACGGCTCGGAACGGTACAATGCGCTGGCTCAGCTTAGGGCCCACAAGGTGGACCCAATTTAGGGTGGACCATGCATGAGAGGAAAGTGTAATAATAATAACAATATAATATTAAAAAGGGGAATAAGAATTGGCCTGCTCAGCCTAAGCTGGGAGTTGGTTATTAACTACTCCCCCCTTAAATTGGACGCCGTCCTCGGTGACAGCCAATTCGTCGATGGACCTTTGTAGCTGGGCTGCCTCTCGTTTGCGCCTGCAGTGTTGTTGGAGCAGGACCAAGCCGCATAGTGCGAGGCTGACGGCGACTCCTGCGGCGCACCAAATCCTCGGGGAACCTCCAGCCGACACGTCATCTCTAAGCTCCTGCATTAAACGCAGGTTATGCTTGTTCATCCGCTGTAACATTGGCAGACTCAATATGTGATCGTGTCCCGTAATGTTAATCAAGGGGGAGGCCGCAATACTCGGCTCTTATTCACGGAGGAGTTGAGGTTCAAATACATTTACTCCATCGTCCCCAATTGTAAGGGGTTCCAGATTGCTGGGCCGCGTCCGGCACGTAGCCGCCCCGCCTGCATGTAACCGCCTGGCGCGGGTGTCGTGTGACGCCTTTTTGCAAAATGTGGCCAAGTTGGTAGGAGCGCAATCGGAGACTGCTAGGATTCCGTCATCGCCGTTGTCGTAGAGTGCGACAGGGCACAGCAGGACTTTTTTACAAATACGCTTAACTCTAGGATACTGGACTATAACGTGGATAAGAACATTTCTTTGAAAAATCTTAATCTAGATACATCCATAAGGCTAACTATCGGGACCTCCGTAAGCTGTTCGTCGAAAATAGCCTTTAGGTCATTATGATTGAAAATAGTAGGATTGATGATATTATTTTTAGCAAGCGTGATAGTGAACATACAATTTTGGATTTCAGATATTAACATTCTATTTCTGGCTAGTAGTGTTTCGAACAAATGGCCTGAATCAACAAGCCCGTCCTTTTCCTCCCTGAGGATCTTGTTCACTGTGTCTGTGAGAGATTGATGTGTTTCTGTGTCTCAGTGCTAATCATAACCTGTCTATTATTAGCCTCGATAACTCTATTTAGATCATCCGCGCCGGGTGTACCCGCCACGACCTTAAGGACTGAGCCCAAAAAATCAAGGCTCCTGGCCATTCTATGGTGTATCCTAAGTTCCTCCAGAAGGTTCTGGGCATGCTCAATGTCCACGTCCAGCAGCTTACTCATGTGGGAATTATAGCAAAGATTGGGTTTTAATATAAGGGCGACTGTGGCAGATGAAGTGCCTATCTAATGTTGTCCTTGTGGACCAGCCTGCTTTGTTTTGCGTTCTCCTGGGCAGCCCTATGGGCGCGATTGTGCTCTATGTTAGTGATCTCCAACTGTTCATTAGCGTTGGTTATGTCACTGACAAAGGTTTTACAATGCCAGAACTTTGTCGCAGGAAATTCCTGCCTCAAGGCATGTTGAATGGGAGCCAGGGTAGGGAAATCACAATGAATTGCATTCACAACGTTGGCGTTAACGATCTCCTTAACGGATTCATCGCGCGAGTCCTTGTTATTAAAATTAATGATATGGCGAGTTCTATTTCCGAAGACTATGAAATCCCGCCGAAGCGGTTGGCCTTCTTCCTCCAAAATAATTTGCTATCTAAAACAGTTCAGAGGTTTGTCTGTGGTCTCTATGGTGTATGAGAGCGAAAGCTCACTATGCACCGTAGCCGCGTCAGTAGTAGTGCGTCAGCTACCAGGTTTTGTTTTCCGGGTGTGTAAAACACTTTCCCGTTGTTCTCATCAATGAACGCTTTCCATCGCTTGATCTTAGCGTTGGTGTTTTTGTCGGATACCGCATATGTGAGAGGCTGGTGGTCTGTAAAGATCCGTACCTCATTGTTACCGTATAGGTAATTTTGGAGTTTGCCTATTGCCCAGACTATCGCCAACAATTCTCTTTCGTTGGTGGCGTAGTTCAACTTGCAGTCTTTTAGCGTGCGTGAAATCATGGTAATAGGTCTTTTATTTTGGGATAGTACCGCGCCTATTCCACTCGCTGAGGCGTCGGTGGTTAAGTCAAACGGTAATTTAAAATCAGGGTATGTCAAAATGACGTCTTCTGATGCCAAAATGTTACGAAGGTGGTCGAATGCATTTCGCTGGGTTTCATTAAACCTGACAGCTACTTTTTTCGACATATTCTTGCTGACCGTCCCGTTTTCCCCTTTGAGGATGGCGGTCAGAGGTCTAGCAATGCAAGCAAAGTTTTTTACAAAGCTCCTGTAATAGCTCGCCAGGCCTAGGAAGGACCTGAGGCTAAACAGATTTTTTGGTTCTGGGAACTCTTTTATTGCCCTAACTTTTTCTGGGTCTGTTCTTGTTCCTCCTCTGGTGACAATGAACCCTAGGAACTCAACGCTTTCTTTAAAGAACTTAGTTTTTTCCCGCGCCACCCTCATGTTGGCATCGAGTAGGCGCTTAAGCACCGTGTCAATATGCTTGACATGTTCCGTCTCATTCTCGGAAAAGATGATAACGTCGTCGACGTAGACGTAGCATATTTTGCCGATTTCTTCCCGCAGCACATCGTCGATGGCTCTTTGGAAAATGCTCCCTGCATTTTTTAGGCCGAAGGGTAATCGGCAGAATTCGTATTTCCCACCATTGACTGAGAACGAGGTCTTCTCTCGGTCCTTTTCAGACAGGTATATTTGATGGTACCATGACTTCAGGTCTAGGGTGGTAAAGAATTTGGCCTTCCCCAAGTTCGCTAGAATCATGGGTATGCTCGGCATGGGGTAGCGGTCGGCGATTGTTCGCTCGTTCAGCTTCCTGAAGTCGATTACTAATCGCTTCTTCTAGCTGCCATTGTCATCGGTCCCTTTTTTGTCAACCACCCAAGTAGGGCTATTGTATGGGGATCCATGCCATTTTGCAGCAGCTCTTTTATTTCATTGTTTACAAAGTCTGCTGCCCCCATAGGGTAGGGGTATAGCTTGGAGTAGATAGGTTCGTCACTCGTAGTTCGAATAGTAGCGACGACCGATGTGTTGAAGGTGAGCGCCTCGTTAGAGGTCGAAAACACCTTGATTCTTTTCAGAATAATTTTTTTGAAGTCGGCTTTAGCCGAACCTGGTACCACTATGTCATCGATCTTTGTGAAGCTGACATTCTGACAGTCAAAAAATTTGAGCTTCTCAGTGACGTTTGCGTATTTTATTACGCTGTTGCCTAGGTCCAATGCTGCTCCTGCTCGCGTTAGCGAATCGAAGCCTACAATAGCATCAAATGTGCTCAATGTATCCAAGAGGAAAAATGGGACGTGTAGTCCAAAAATGCGCATTATACACTTGTTTTTGACATCACTGGAGCCGTGAATAGAGCTCACTGTAAAGGGGGTTTCAACCGGCATTACGTTTCTTAGCTCCTTTACGGGCTTTACGTAATTTTTTGCCGCCCCAGTGTCGATGAAAACTTTTAGTGTTCTGCCAGCCAACTGTCGCTCGACGAACGGCAGTCGGGAACGCTCCCTAAAAAATGTAGGAGGTCGTTAAGCTCGGCCGTGTCGCTATCTTCCTCAATGGTGGCGACCTCAGCCTCGGCTTTGGTGTCATAATCTGTTAGTTCCTGTTGGAGTTGGGCTAAATTGTTGACGCGTTGGCGTCTTTGGCCCGATTGGCGCTGTGACGAGTTCTGCCTTTTGTAATTGTTGTTATTTTGAGGCTTTCCCCAGTTTGTTCCCTGTCTGAACATAGCCGTTGAGGGGTCTACCTCCATCGGCTGAACCGTATTGTGGTCTAAGGACTCGGGATCCCTGCGCTTCAGCCAGCGATTGTCCTCATGAGGCTTACTTTGGTTCTGCTTAGGAACAAAGTGCGGATTCTTATCCTCACCTCTCCACTGCTTTCCCTGACCCTTATTATTGCGCCTATTGCCCTCATTAAAATGGGACTTGTCTTCTATAGCTTTCGCGTAGGATGCCGCGAACGCACTTCTTTCAATGCTGATCTCGGCTTCCCGCGCTAATGCCAGTGCAGATGGAAGGTCTTTGGGTTGTGCTGGTAGCACGAGTGTCTTGAGTGGCCTCTTAAGCCCTGCAATGAATGCATGAAGGGCATCATCCCTAACCTCCTTATTCAGGATTGCTGCTGTGTCCATGTTATGTGACATGACTATTTTGTTAGTGACGAGCGTGAGTTTCCTCTCGACTTCGTCATAGTATGCCATAAGGTCGGAATCTCCTTGTCGAACCATTTCTAAATTTTGCCGTAGCACTCTTAGGGACGTTTTGTCCGCATATGTGCAATCTAGTCTGGCTAGGATTGCATCGAAATTTAGCACTGTGTTGTGGGACGTGAGTAGTGCCCGAGCGGGCCCGCAAATTTTGTTTTTAATGATGACAACGGCCTCGTAGTGTGCCTCGATGCCATCGTATCTTTTGAACACTTCATAAGCATCTGATGCAGCCTGCCTCCACGAAACGTACTCGTCGTGGCTTCCATTGAACGTCGGCAGGGATTTTACTATGTCCAACTTGACATCGCATCTTACTGCAGGGTCCGGTACTACTCTTCGGTAGACCTCCACCTGCGGCGCTTGCACTGACAGCGCACTAACCTGTGCTCTAACCGCTCTTAACTCTGTGGCAAAATCGTTTCTTAAGCGTGCTTCCTGCTCGACAAGAGCGGCGCTGACCGCATTTGCGACAAGCGCTTGGACCATTTCTGCGTTCATTTCTGGTTGATCTATGTCCCTAACTTCGGGGCGAAATCCTACCTCTTCGCTATCGTCGCTATCGTCACTACGAATTTCCTGCTTTACTTCCCTATACTCCCAACTCATTGGCAGTTAAAGGGCGCTGGGTAGATACGAGGTATTTGATTATTGGGGCTCAAGACAAAAGGTTTCGGCGGGCCACTTGGTGATATAAAAGGCGAAGAGAAAAAAAACAAATGGACCGTCACCTAAAACACAAAAATGTTGGATTAATTTGTCTCCAAAACAAAATTAAAATACAGAACGGTGACAACAAGCATAGGTCAATTCGACTGGGCGTATTATTAGCACAGATACACTGGATAACATTAGTTAAAAATTAAATACAAGCACAGTGGAAAAAATTGTAGCAAAATACAAGGAGAAAAACGACTGGCAACCTCTGCATGCGTACAGAGACCAACCTTAACAAAGAAATAAAATATTCCTTTGCATAATTAATTCGTGCAAATGTTGACTGCCTTGGCACCAATGTGCGTTATATGAGATATATGTTTTTTTTATTGTTATTTTTTATTTATGGCCACGCACTTAGAAAAATCTGAATCAGAAATCGAAAATCGAGTCACTATTTATTTACTGTAAAAATTCTAATGCTGGGCATAGGGAATTGTATGCACTGGTATTTGTGTTTGCGTAGACCTTGGCTATTGTCGGCGCTCAGCTACTTACATATTGTACAACTTCAGGGGTGAAATTCGAATATTAGTAATAATATTACTCCGTTGGGCGACAGTTATTTAATATTCGTGCCGGCTGGCGGTGCCCTCGTGGCAGGGGTAGAGCCGGTTGGTTAGGTGTTGGTGACCACCAAGGATGGCAGCCACTGAAGAGTCGGGTAGTCGCTTCGACTTCCTTCCTTCGTCCGAATTACGTAACTATTGGTGCCGGCTGGCGGTGCCTCGTGGCAGGGGTAGAGCCGGTTGGTTAGGTGTTGGTGGCGCTCCAGGATGGCAGCCACCGAAGAGTCGGGTAGTCGCTTCGACCTCCTTCCTTGTCCGAAGTTTACGGTGGGAGATACTTATCCCCGTTGTTATGGCCCTTAGAGGCACAATTACCAAATTCAACTAATACAAGCCAGAACGAAAGCCGACATTAAGGTGGATAAGATAACTAAATTTAAATATCCTTAAATCATTTAAGATTCGCGTCCCCTCGGTGGAATTTGACAAAATGTGCTCAACCAAGTTCTGGCCGGAACACATTTTCGTCCAAGAACATCGACCGGGACATAAAAAAAAGAAAATTAATCGACCTGCGGCGACCTGCTCCCTCAAACAAAAGCCATTGAGGAAACCCTCGCAAAAAACTAACATCGTCTCTCATTCTTTCCTATCAGAACACAAGGGGGTTGCGTACTAAGCTTCCTACTTTGTTTTCTGAGAGCTTTTCTTTTGCATCCCAAATAATTGTTTTTACCGAAACATGGCTGGTTTCGGAAATTCTTAGCTCTGAAATTTATCCGAGTAGGTATGTAATATTCAGGCTTGATCGATCACTCGGATCTGGGGGTGGAGTGTTAATTTCTGTCGACTCTAAACTTGTATCCGAGGAGATTAACCTTCAATTCGGCGATATCCAATTTATTTGTGTTAAACTTTCGCTTACTGGTAGGTTTTTATTTATTACGTGTTCTTACATCCCTCCCAAGTCCGACCCATCCACGTATGAGTTGCACCTAGCGGCCATACAGTCCGTTTTTACGTTATTATCAGATTTGGATCAGTTAGTGGTTCTGGGTGATTTTAACATACCACAAATTAACTGGTCAAAAAATGAAAATAGTTTAGCTTTAACACCTTCCTCACATAATGATTTTATTGCAGGTATGTTAGACATAACCCTGGAACAAATTAACCATGTTAAAAATTCTTTAGGTCGGTTACTCGATCTATGCTTTATCTCAGATTCGGACTCCGTATATATATCTAGGGTTCCAGCACTTACACGCCTTGAAGATCTTTATCATCCCACTCTGGAGCTGGCGATCGATGCTGGACCACTCCAAGCGACTGAGCCTACTAGGGCTGTCAAAAAGGTTCGATGTTTTAGAATGTCAGACTTTCTTAAACTTAATATTCTTATCTCTGATTTTGACTGGTCCGATCTCTACCCATGCAATGATATGACTTCAGCTTTAAACATATTCTACCATGTATTAAACCTAACTTTTGATATATGTGTTCCGATGAGGTACCCGCCCAGAACGGATAACCCTCCTTGGTATACCAAGGGCTTAAGCACCTTACAAAATATAAAGTTCAGGCTTCAGAACAAATACTTAAAAACTAGAACTCCGCTTAGTTACTCTCAATACTTAATTGCTCGGTCAAATTTTACCGTGCTTAACGCTCAGTGTTATAAAAATTATTTAGCTCGTTGTAGGACCCAATTTACACAGGATCCGAAACAGTTTTATAATTTCGTTAAGACTAAGCGTAGACCTAAAACGTTTCCTTCAGCACTAACGTTTGAAAACTCAACGGCGAGAACTGATCAGGCAATAGCCGATATGTTCGCTTTCAAACCACATATTCACCTTCGACAACCGCTAGGCAGCCTTATGTCTACGGTGTTCCACAATCGAACCTCGTCACGCGACCTTTTCTATCTAAGAGTGATATTCTTAAGGATCTTCAGAGTATTAAGCCGACCTACTCTCCGGGCCCCGACGGCGTTCCCGGCTGTGTGCTTAGGTAGTGCGCGTCTTCCATTTGCAATCCTCTTCTCAAACTGTTTAACCTCTCGCTTGAAACGACTACGTTTCCCCCTATTTGAAAGGAATCTTTCATCATTCCTTTACACAAGAAAGGTAAAACTTCGGATGCTGGTAATTATAGAGGTATCTCTAAATTATCAGCAATTCCTAAACTCTTTGAGAAAATTATTGTGCCCGATTTGCAACACCAGTGTAGATCAGTAATATCTCCATATCAACATGGTTTTATGACTCGACGGTCTACAACTACAAACTTACTTGAATTTACCTCTTATGTCATTACTGGGTTCCGAAAAAGTCTTCAGACAGATGTCATCTACACTGACTTTAGTAAAGCATTTGACTCTGTAAATCACTCACTTTTAGTTCATAAACTTGACTTAATCGGATTCCCATGCGATCTTCTTAAGTGGGTTGAAAGTTATCTGACTGGTAGAACGCAACGTGTTTTATTTAAAGATGTCTTGTCTGGTCCGATTTATGCTTCATCCGGTGTCCCTCAGGGAAGCCATTTTGGTCCGCTATTTTTCACATTATTCATAGATGACCTTCCAATCGCTTTAACAAATTCTTTTATTTTAATGTACGCAGATGATGTGAAACTTTGTATTCAATATAATGATGCGTGCTACCAGAGAAAACTACAATCTGACCTTAACAACTTTCAATTTTGGTGCTCTGCAAACTTACTAAATCTTAACGGCTCTAAGTATAAAGTAATGACTTTCAGTCGCTCTAAGCCGTTAATATCCACTTATACACTTTGTGGTGTAACCCTAGATAGAATTAAGCTAGTAGACGACTTAGGTGTCCTATTGGATGCCAAACTTACATTTTCCGACCACATATTTTCCATGGTTAACAAAGCCAGAGTGTGTTTTATAAAAAGATGGTCGAAAGAATTTAATGACCCTTACGTAACCAAATCTTTATTTGTCTCTCGCGTTCGTCCGATCTTAGAGTATGGATCTTGCGTCTGGAACCCCCAGTACGCGGTCCACCAAGACCGTATAGAATCAATTCAAAAAGCTTTCTCTTATTTGGCCAAAATTGGGATGCAATCTTACATCTTCCACATTAATCAGTGGATTCATGATTCTTCTGGATTCATAGTATCAGCCCAGCTTAACTTATTTTGTGACGATTCATCTACGTCCTATGCGGCTGCGGCTTATCTGAGGCTCGAGCACTCGGACGGAACGTGCTATAGCTCACTACTGGCCGCTAAATCGAGGGTTTCCCCTACCAAACCTTTAACTATACCGAGAACGGTTAAAGTGCGCGTTCACCACGCCATCCCGCTTCCGTCGTTCGTTGACAAATTTTCTTCTTTTAGACGGGTTATGCGAGTCGTGGCTTATGTAATGCGCTTCAAGAAAAATTCTGTCGGCGAAGGGGAGAGGCGCATTGGGTCCCTAGGCATTGAAGAGCTCGACTATGCTCTGTTGGCTATAGTGCGCATGGTACAGCGGGAAACCTTCCCTGTAGATTTGGCCGCAGTAAGGAACGGAAAGCGGCTGCCGTCACGAAGTAAGCTCTTGAATTTTTCGCCGATCTTATCGGAGGGCATCTTGCGAGTGAGGTGGCGCTTACGCCATTCCAGTCTCCCTGCCGGTGTTTCCGGCCAACCGCTTCGACTCAGAACACGCATGTCGCTAGTCTAACGCGGGACGCCCTTTACACATTTATGAACATTATATACTATTAAAAGTGAATTTGTGAATTTACCACGGTTTTTTTTGCGTTGCCTGAGAACCCCACTTACAATGACCACTTGTTAATTCGAGTACAAGGGGAGACATAGGACTATATGAGTTCGGATTAGATATACATAGTGATTTTTTCATGCAGCCACGTCTACTTTAACGCCCTCAAATCGCGGAAAATAGTATCGTGCATAATATTAAAATGCTTGTCTTAACTTGACTTTGTATAATATTTCTTTCGGAACATTATTTCTATTTATTATGTCCTCACATGGAGCAAAACTAGGAAAACTAGCAAAAATGAATACTTTAAAATTGTCTAATACTAATATTAATGATATAGTTGTGGCACTCGATTATAGCGTTTCTTCTTGTTTTAATTTGCAGATCTACGCCACATCTTATAGAATTTTTTTTATAAGTTAAACTAGGCCATTTAAATTTATTTCATTTTTACTGCCGGGCTATTTATCAAATTGATTTTGCCGACCTCATAAAGGGTATGCTACGAAAGATTTGCGTTTTAAAATAGATTGATTGTGACGTTGGCTGTGTGGTACGTAGCGCCGTCCATCTGAAACCATATGTCCTAGATGTCTTCCTCTTCCATTCGGGGAAAGAAATAGTCTTTTAACATGCCGCGGTAGTGGATATTATTATCGGTTACGGCGGCTTCTTCCTTGTTTTCAAAGAAAAATGGCCCAATGATGCCGCCCGACCACCGCGCCAAACAGTCACTCTTTGTGGATGCATTGGCTTCTTCAAGACGACGCGTGGATTTTCTAAACCCCAAATGCCACAGTTTTGCTTATTAACATAACCACCGAGGTGGAAATGGGCCTCATCAGAAAACACGATTTTTCGGGATAAAAAAGGTCATCTTCGAACAAGCGCTTCTGACCCATTCCGCGAACCGAAAATGCATTGGATGGTCATGCGGCTTAAACTGCTGAACCAACTGAATCTTATATGGCCTTAGACGGAGGTCTTTGGTTAAAATCCGTTGCAGGGAAAGGCGACAAATTTCCAACTCTTGGGCACGTAGTCGAGTTGACGTCGACGGTGAGCACGTTAACTTACTGTTTTATCCATCAACGATCCAGTCTCACGCACACGCTTCACAAAACTATCCACAAACTGCCTGGAAGGCACTTTATTTTTTCCGAATTTTGACCGCAATTTTCTTGAAGTTTCGGTTGAAGACTCTACCTTGGAAGAAAGTTTTCAATATTTCCCAATTTTCTTCGAGCGTAAACTAAGTAAGTAGCTAACCTTTTACTAAATATCTGACACATTAACATTGACTTCGAAATGTCAAAGTCAAAATTATCCTTAGTTCAAAAAGCAAACGCTACATGGGCTACCAAAATAAGTATAAACTTTTCGTTTGGCCTGATGGCCTTGTTTATACTGAGTTCTTGTTAGGGCTTCCTTTGCCCCTCCGCGCCGGGACTCGAATAAACGCCGAATTAAGGACTACGAGCCCCGATAAAGCGAGCTGCCCTCTTGGAGCAGAAATTAATGTTAAATTTTTTTAAACATTTTGATATATTTAAATTTAAACCTTTAATTCGATTAATCACAATTACAGAAAAATATATTTTTAAGTCTTGGTCATTCCTGTAAGAATTCGTCCGGAAGAAAATTTACCATTCGGAGACTCTCTAACATTTGTTTTACTTCAAAGGAATCCGGAATGTTTGTTTTACTCCATATTTGTAAACAATTAAATATGCAAAAGAAGCTCATAGTTCTTAAAGTATTTTTATGCCAGAGCTTTCGATATTCTCCACAGCTTCTTTTTATATTTTAACTACTTTTATGTGTGTAAACAGGTCGATCGATAAGTCGGCTTTCAAAGACCTTTTGCCAGATTTTGCACTTACTACTCAGTGGCAGCGAGATGAATAGAAATATTGCTCTGTGTTGCTTCCGCTCTCACATTTTTTTGAGAGTGGGAGCGGAGCCGTAGCAGAAAAACGAAAACTGTATGCTCTGTTCTGCTCCAAACTACGAAAAGTTCAGAGCTATAGCTCCACAATTCACAATTCTTTTCCGAAGCGAGCGGACGTATTTTTCTACTCTCGTTTACTTTGTTGATTATTTATGAATATACGCTTAAACCGATACGAATTTCTTTTGTATTGATAAAACCTTCAGCCGTTTGCCTTTCGCGCAGTGAACTAATTTGTGTAGCTTTTGTTTCTTTTGTTTAAACTCTCAATTTAATTAAATTATTTTCACATTCTCCTATTTCTCGTCTTTCGCGATAAACGGTTCCCCTCCCGCTCGCGCCTTCCTCGTGTTATCTATACCTTATCTTGATTTCAATCTATTCCTCCGCTCCCTCTCACTTCTTATAGTGTGCATATTTAAAACTTATCTTATTTTTATTCTTTTTTTCTGTTCTTGCACAGTGGGCTTTTTTCGATTAAATCAAAAAATGGTTCAAAAAGATAATTATATCTCATTATGACAGAAATTGTCTGCTATTTAAAATCTTGTAACAAAATAATTACAATTAACCAGCCGAGCGTTTTGTGTTGGCTTTGTGATAATTTGTTTGATGCTAAATGTGCCAATTTCCGTGCCACCATATCGGACGTTTTGGCCCGAGGCGATTCCGCCTTACATTATATATTATATTTTGTCTATTACTGGCGGGATTCCGAGATCTTTATAGATGTTGTTGTTCGGAACATTGGGCCCGCTGGATAATCCCAGCTCCTATTGCTCCTACTTGTATTTCCCCACAGCTGAGAGCCGTATGGCCATATTGGCTTAAGGATTGTGATGTAAAGCAGGACCTTGTAGTCAATACCTTTAAGACGCCAGTCAATTTAAAGTATGTAAAGTACATAAAGTGTGGGACCCATGACACAATCTTTAGGAACTCCAGCTTATATAGTGAAGGCATTCGATGTTTTTGTTTTGCATCTTACCGATTGGATTGGAGTACTTTATGAGTAGTGTTTTGATTTTATGCATGAGGCCGCCAAGCCAGACTCTGTCAAACGCTGTTTCGCGAAAGCCAAATTGATGTGCTCTGATGGGCTCTGAGGTAAGGTGTTAAGCGACACAGAAGCATTTCTCAAAGAGCAATGGTAAACTTATTGGTCTATAAGATGATGGATTAGTTTTATCTTTTCCAGGATTCGGGATTATTATAATGATCCATCATTTCTCTGGGAAGTAGCCAAGTCTCCTAATCCTGTTAAAGAGTTTGCAAATAACCTCTATTGCACAGTTCCCCAGTTTTATTATTATATTTTGGGTTATTTGTTCTGCCTTTACAGGTTTTAGTTTGTGCTTAACGATTTCAGCTATCTCAGTGGGCGTGAAGATTATTGGGTCCGTTGCTGATGCAGAATTTATTTCCGGAATAGCAAATTAGTTGCAGGGTTCGGCTGGAAAACGGTTCGTAGGTGCTGCGCGAATGTTGTTGCCCGGCCTTCTTTGCTACGGGCCCAACTTCCCACGGTGTTTTAAATTGGGGTGACCACTTCGCCTGGGGGGGCTAGATTTGGGTGGGCTTGCCACAGAGCAAATCTGGAGCTGGCCGGTGATAGCTTTTCTATGTACTCCTGCTGTGCATTCTCAGCATCTTTTTTAAGGACTTTGGAGACCTTGCGTGAAGGCCCAATGCTCTTTTCCAGAACGAACTGTTCTATTTGGCGGATTTAGCGATACATATTTTATCTTTGGTGTTGAAGTGTTTGCTCTTGTGATGATCCCAGAGCGACGGTAAAGCTATTAATGTCTTCCTAGAAGTTACTAGTTCAGGAGATGAGTAGTCCGGGAGCGATATAGCAGAATTTAAATTTCGTAAAATGTTTTTGGACGCCCCAAAGTCGATGAAATCAGACCTTTTCCTGGGGTCTGCAGGCCATAAGTTTAGTCTTTTCAGAGATATACAGTTAACTTTGTTTAGCACCCCAGTGCGTTTATCTCGCTTGATAGTCTCCAGCTGCTAAAAATTGGTCCACGAGAGATTCGAAGAAGTCCATAAATTGTAGCTCCGAGATTGTAAAGCGATCTGGCTTGTAAATAGTATGTTGCAAAACTTAGGTGAAAATGGTGCTAGATGCGGTTTCTTATTAAAATTCCGGTTCCACCATGCGCTTTGGCATCCGGATAGTTAAAGATGTTTGGATGATATACCCGGTGAGGTCAAAATGGGTTTTTTTTTGTTAGATGGATTTCCGATAAGTGCATCAATTGAATATGGTTGGTATTTAGGAACTATAGGAGTTCATACTTGTGCTGGGAAACACCGTTGGCGTTCCAAATACAAATTTTTAGTGAAGACATTTACACTCATTTTTGTTTTATAAGTATTTCCAAGAGAAGCTTTTGGTTTAACAACTTTGGCCGTTCCTCTGAATTAAGGTCTCCTTCATCGCTATCATTTGTTAAATTTGTCAAGACTTCATTATTTGGTATTGTTTCTTCATATTTTTAATGATTCTGAAGTATTAGGTTTTGTATTATCCCAATCTAATGTTTGAGTTTCATTAGTTCTGTTATACATAGGGGTTGGTTTTGAATCGATACTT